>NC_090176.1:43259172-43361672 GCF_024679245.1 Pseudorasbora parva
CTACTATGGCGATGGCTACGTGAGTAATATTCATCACACACGCCTTCGCCATTGGCTGGTTCCTAAGCAACGTCAACTGGAACTAATTAATATTCACCACTGTCATTTTGCCATTGGAGAGTCATCTAGAACGTCATCGTTATGTAATTAATATTCATGTTGTGAGCCTTCGCTATTGGATGTTAACCACGCGACGTCACCGCCGTGCGAGTAATATTCACAATCGGACGTCGCCATAGTATTTGTATAGAATTTGTAATTTTTCGCGTTGGAAATCTCCACGCATGCTCACCCCGATACCTCAGGGGCAGCGCTACCTGAGAGCACATACTGTATGTCCTACTTTCATTGCCTGTACACTCCCTTCCTCCCTATGGGAAGAAATCACTTTGCAATTATATGGCAATAAAAATATCCCAGCATATGTTCCTTTCTTGCATTTGAAGTCTTTAAGCAAATTTAGCATCCTCGAGAAAGGAAGAAAGAATTAAGTTTAACGTTTTTATTTGTTTTACATTTACATTCATGCATTTAGCAAATGCTTTTATCCAAATCGACAAAGAGCCAACATTAATGCACAAATGAAGGTTTATAATTAGGTTTATAATAGGACCATTAGCTGTTTTATTATTATCCATATTTTTCAAAATATCTTATTTTGTGTTGAGCATAAGAAACACATTCATACAGGTTTGGAACTTTAGGTTGAGTAAATAATTGTCATTTTTTGGGTGAATATCCCTTTAAGTGTGCAAGCTAAATTAAAAAAATATTGTTGTAAATTGGGGTATTACTAAGCCTTGAATATATAAGATAATTCAAAAATAGAAAATAAACATAAAATGTTAAATATGAGTATAAAAGTACTACATTGGATATATACTGGACCATTGCTTAAATTGAAATAAACCAGTATAGGCCTACTTGTCATAAACACAGGATAATATACACTATATTGCCAAACATTGGGACTGCAGGCAGTGTTTTTTTTTTTTTTTTTACAAACATTTGTGAAAGAATGGGTCGATCTCAGGAGCTCAGTAAATTCAAGCGTGATACTGTGATAGGTTGCCACCGGTGCAATAACTATTCAGGAAATGTCCTCACTACTAAATATTCAACAGTCAACTGTTAGTGGTATTATAAAAAAGTGGAAGTAATTGGGAACAATACCAGCGCATGCGAAGGCGCACAGCCAACTTTCTGCATAGTCAATAGCCACAGACCTCCAAACTATATGTGGCCTTCAGAAAACCACTGGACTCTAGAGCAGTGCAGACATGTTCTATGTATTGACGAATCACACTTTTCTGTCTGTCAATCAGATGGATGAGACAGGGTTTTGTGATTGCTAGGATAACGGTATACTTGTCTGACTGCATTGTGGCAATTGTAAAGTTTGTTGGAGGGGGGATTGTGGTGTGGGGTTGTTTTTCAGGGGTTGTGATTGTCCCTTAGTTCCAGTGAAAGAAACATTTAATGCTTCAGCATACCAAGACATTTTGGACAATTTCATGCTCCCAACTTTGTGGGAACAGTTTGGGGATGGCCCCTTTCTGTTCCAACATGACTATGCGCCAGTGAACAAAGCAAGGACCATAAAGACATGGATGAGTGAGTTTAGAGTGGAGGAACTTGACTGACCTGCACAGAGTCCTGATATTCCCTGATATTCAAATATTCCCATAAACACATTTCTAGACATTGTGGAAAGCATTCCCAGAACAGTAGAAGCTATTCTATATAACTGCAAAAGGTGCATGGGCCAACTCCATATTAAACCCTATGGATTAAGAATGGGAATTCATGTGCATGTTAAGGCAGAGGTCCCAAAACGTTTGGCAATATAGTATATCTTTCTCACATCTTTCATTTCTGTACAGTAGTGCATCATTTTTTTTTTTTAAATAAATATTGTCATTTAAAATCTGAAAGAGCCATTTTTCAATTATTAAATATGTACACTGTTGTAAAGATCTGGACAAAGCTATGATCAGTGATAACTGCAACCCAAGAATTCACTAATAAAATCAAGGTCTTTGATTCTTAAAGCAGAGGTTGCTTGAGACAAATTTGTCTTAAGGTTTGAATAATGTTCTAGATGTCTGTGGCGAGATGGCTCACCAGAATGTATAGACCCCTAATTGCACGCTACAGTAATAGTGATCTACAAAAATTCTATTTTAGAATTTAAAAACAGGGTTTGAGGAAGCACCCACACGGAACTCCACCCGTTCATTCACTTCCTGTGGTGACGTTGGGCAGAGCTTCCATTCATGGGGTGTTTTCTTTCCAGGCATTCATAGAATGCCCAGTCTCACACCAATAGCCTTCAGCATGAGCATGAAACGCATGGGCCGCACGGGACGTCTGTAGCAGTGGACGGTAGATGAGAATGGGTCTAAATCAATCTCAACATCAATAATCCTAAATATAAACATGCATGCACAGATATTAATGGAGATGGATGCAGCCATCTCAAGCGCATCGAATGTTGATGTCAAGTCTCTGCCACACGTCCCAGGAGTGAGTCGGGTCTGATGAAAGCTGCTATTCCCAGATCCCCGAATGTGCTTGACTATCTCACCTCATTGCTCAGCTTGACTGAACAGAAGATCATCAGAGGCAAAGTCTTGCTTAATACCACTAAACAAAACATGAAGTGTTCTGAAATTGCAGTATCTGTACTAATGTTGTAGTCAAGACCACCTAAACTGAGACCAAGTCAAGGCTAAGACCAGCGTGTGCCAAGACCAAAACCAGACCAAGACCAAGGCAGCGCGAGACCGAGTCAAAACCAAGACAAGACCAGCAGTTCTTAAATTCATCTAAAAGATCCTTATCTACTATCTGAGAAATTACTTATTTAATTAATAAATGTATTAAAATAGTAAGAGAATATAGCACTGATACCAATCACTGACAATACAATAAATTACACAAAAGTTGCATCTGAATAGGTAATTACTTCATAAATAATGTTAAAGGGATACTTCAGCGATGGGAAGATGAATCTGTATTTAAACTTGGTCTTTAATTTAGTAGAAAAGACAGAAAATGTATTTTTGTCTCTTGGGGATGAAAGACTACAATTCCCAGAATGCTTCGCTGCCCTGTGAAGCCACTTCCAAAGCCACCTACTGAATCCCTATTACTTTCCCACCACCGCGTTCATCTTCATAAAATCTGTTCAGTTAAAAAACAGACACTACAATTAAAAACTGAACGTGTCTGTTCAATATATTGTGATTGAGAAAGTGTCACAAACGCAGCAGGAGTCAGATTACACACATCGTGATGAGCTGAATGAGGTAAGCTCGCGGCAGTAGTTCTCAGCGCGTGTTCAGTCTGGCGCCTTTTCAGTTCATGCCTTTGGAAGATTAACTTTCATAGGAATTAATTTGAGAAGATAAAATACTCACTTTTCTCCGCTGGCCACACCGCTTCCATGAATGACTGAGCCGAGCTGAGCTGTGAGTGCGAACCCATCCCCCATGTGTGAGTTGAAAACATGCGGAGATAGCTCCCTCTGCTGGCTGTAGTCTTTAGCGTCTGGCCAAACATTTTACCGATGACGCAAATCGAATATCAAATATCTCAAATCAAATATTTGCGTCACCGGAGTAATTTTTCCAGAAATAAAATGCATAAATCTCTCTCTCAGGGGGATATGAGAGGGGGAGCACGATCATTCGAATATACTCCAGGGTTTCTACTGATAGAAAGCCATATGCTAATCACTGAAGTAACCCTTTAAGATTAATTTAACATTAAAACATTAACATACTTTAACATCCACAGAATCATTTATTCAACCGATTTGTTCAAAGCAAAAAAAAAAAAAAATGAATTTCGTAATTTAATATTAACTTCTTGTTTATTGAACGTTTGTATGTATCAATAGCCTATAATTTGCATCAATCACGCTTATTCATGAAAACGGCTCTATTGCTCTTGAGATATTGCTTAATAATTATATCCTGCTATATATAAAAAAAACACATCTCAGAGTTTTTTTTTTTGGCCATTTATATATAAATTGTGGGCATTTAAAAAAAAAATTTTTTGAGACCATGTTGCATTGATTTTGAACTCGGCAGCACAGTAACACAAATCACATTACAAAGAAGTTATTGATTGAATTTTAAGCAGCAAGTTTTACATCATATCACATTAATGATGTTAAATCAGACAATGCATGTGAAATTTAGTGATTTTCTTGCAGTTGAGATAAAATCCTGAGTCCTCTAAGTCCGAGACAGAGTACAAATGCGGTCAAGACCGAGACGAGATCAAGACCTCCAAAAAAATCAGGTCTCGAGTACTACAACACTAATCTGTACTGAAGCTTCAACAGTTGAGCATGGTACTAGTAATGCCAAAGTCAGGGGTTTGATTCATGCAGGAACTGATCAGATGTATACATTAAGTCGATTAGGATAATAGCATCTGCCAAATGCAATACATTTGAAAATAAAGAAAAAAGAAGCAATTCCTGAGTCAGGCATGCAAATCGGCAGTTAGCTGTGAATGGAAGAGGTAAGCTTCCAAAAAAGTCTTGTGATACCAATGTGTAAAATTCCTGCAGAGATGCTGATGATGAAGAAGGAGCTTTTCTAGAAGGAACTGCGACAGTGTGGTGTCGAAGGAGTTGGAAATAACAGGTCTATCTCTTGCCTCACTGATAATGAAACAGGCACGCTTTCCCTCCAGAGCACTCTTCCGCTTCTCTTGGACAGAGAATCAAGTTCTTTTACTCTGATGCTGTCAAGAGCAGGAACCAATGATAAACAAGGCATTTAAGCACAGAAAAAAAAACCCTCTTTAGTCAGTAATGTCAATGAGGCACTTGAGTATCAACACCAGTTATTCTCCTTAAAGCTACACTGTGTGATATTTTCCCCCATCTTGTAAAGGTATATGACCATCCAGTGAATAATAGTTTCTGTTCCCCTCAATTCTGATTTCGTTTTAATTCCTAAGGTGGCCGATTTAGTCCAAGATTAACATGGCAATCCCCCTTTTCACATTCGACACGGTGCCATTGAGTGTTAAAACGCGAAAGGCGAAGCTTGAATTTATGGATATGTCCCTCTTTGGCTAATGTACTTTCAAGATGGAGGAGCAACATGGCGACCGGCATTCCAACCCCTCACCCGTATGTATTTTCAATGGCATATTTCGAAAAACAAGATGCATTCCGGAAATGAAAATAAGATTGTTTTCATTATGGTAATAAGAATTGTAGAAATTGTATTTTTTTTTTAAATGTGCTTTTTCTTAACCCTAAAACCAGCTTCGTTTTTATGCTATTATATATACAGTACAGGCCAAAAGTTTGTAATGTTTTGGAAAGAAGTTTCTTCTGCTCATCAAGCCTGCATTTATTTGATCAAAAATACAGAAAAAAATGTAATATTGTGATATATTACAATTTAAAATAATTGGTTTTCAATTTATTATACTTGAAACGATCATTTATTTCTGTGATGCAAAGCTGAATATTCAGGATCATTCCTCCAGTCTTCAGTCACATGATCCTTTAGAAATCATTCTAATATGATGATTCATTTTCAAAGTTGGAAACTGTTTTAAAAATAGAAATATTTTGTAACCGCAATATACACTGCTGGTCAGTAACTTGGGGTCAGTCTTTTTTTCTTTTCTTTTTTTAAATAAATCAATAATTTTATTCAGCAAGGATGCATTAAATTGATATAAATTGATAGTAAAAGGAGATCTATATTATTTAAAAATGTTTTTATTTTGAACAAAAGCAGTTCTTTTGAACCTTTTTTTTCATCAAATATATTAGGCAGCAGAACTGTTTCCAATACTCATAATAAATCATCATATTAGAATGATTTCTGAAGGATCATGTGAAACTGAAGACTGGAGTAATGATCCTGAAAATTCAGCTTTACATTAAAGAAATAAATGATCATTTTAAGTATAATAACCAAATATTTTAAATTGTAATATCACAATATTTTAAAAGTAATCTGTATTTTGGATCAAATAAATGCAGGCTTGATTAGCAGAAGAAACTTGTTTCAAAAACATTACATATATTCATTTTCATTAATTCACATAGTGCATCTCAATCTTCATTTCCTATACATCAAAGCAAACCTTGGATTCTTCTTTAAATTGACTGCTAGCTCTCATTGATGACCTTTTAATCATATGCAATCCTCTGCTTTACAATCCCAGTGGGCTTGTCCTGTGTCCCATTAACATCAGCTACAAAGAAAAGGGCTGTTTCTATATCAGGCTTCACTTATGCAGTCTAGGCTCAGTTACCCCTGAAGGTCACAGCAGATGAGAATCCTGTTGGGCAGCACGGCAGAAATCAGTGAAAGTGAAGCAGCTTCATGTCCAACGCTGGGCACGCTCTTTGAAATGCATGCATTTTAGTGCATCTGAGTGTGTCTATTACACTAGACGCAAGCCGGACATCATGAGGACCCCAGAAATTTTACTTAAGCTCTACCACTGACATGAGCAAGGAAATGAGATGGAAAACCTAGAGTCATAAATTTGGATTACATTTTTCAATCAAAGGAACCAACATTAAATTGTAACCCAGATAGAATACATTTTCCATTCAAAAGCAGTATTTTCCTTCGGTCAATATTTCCAAATGATGCCGTAAACAAATTGTGTGTATCAATTAACTTAAACGACGAAAGAAAATAAACTTCAAAAAATACATCTGCTTAAGGATGCAGATACTCAAATGAATAAAAAATATATATCACAAATATTTAAAAAAAAATTAAGCAGCACAACTGTTTAAAAAAAGTTAATAGAAAAAGTTTCTTGATCAGATCAGCATATTAGATTTTATAATCATAATTTTTTTAGCTTTGCCATCTTAAGCCCCTTTCACACTGCGATTCCGGCAAATACACGGATAATGCGACCCGGCATTTGTTCCCGGGCCGCTAGATTTGGTCCATTCACACAGCCAGCGAAATGCCGTAATATGTGCGCTTTCACACACAACGCTTAACGGTCCCGGGTCGAGTTGACACGTGACATCCTGATGTGACGTATAATGGCGAGCGATCTAAGCTTCAGCGCTGATAGTAAGGAGCTCTGTGGTCTCGACTTGTGTCCAGTTTGCACACATTTCTGCTTGATTAATTTTAGTTTCTTTTGTATACGAACACTCTCTGCGTTTAAAACACAGACGAGCTCTTCTGGCACTGCAGGGTTGTATTATTGAAAAAACAAGCTCTAGGAGTCGCACGATAACTACGTACACGTTGCGGCATTAGTTTCGGCTTTTGTTCACACAGCGCTCGTCCCGGGTCGAATACCACAATATTACTAGGTCCCCGACCCGGGTCGAATTCGGTAATCAATGCCGGGACGTGGTTGCTTTCACACAGAAGGCGACCCGGCAATGTTCCGGGAATATTACGGGTGCGACGTGCAGTGTGAAAGGGGCTATAGAAATACATTTTAAATAAATTAAAAATTTGTTTATATTGCATATATCTATAATGTATATATGTAATGTATATATTTAATATTTTTAGTAAATTATCTTGAGATTCTTAATTGGTTTTAAATCAGCTTCAAAAAGCACAATAAGCCTGTTAAATGTATAGCAAATGTTATTTTTAATTTTGCTTTTTCCCAATTACTTCAAAAACAACATCAAAAATACAATTGGGTAAAGGGATATGCAAAATACAAAATATTGTTGAACAGCCCTGTTTAACCACTAAAATTTGTTTCAGGAACACCTTACACATCATCAGAGTGTGTATTGGTACATTTCCACAGTCCTTTGTCAGCCCCCAAACTGTATGCTTTAGTGTATAACAACATAAAGGCTAAGCAAAAGCACACAGGTGAAAGCCACAGTGAACGAGGAAGGGCTCAAAATTGGTACATGACTCTCATAATTTCATTCTGTTTTGCTTCAGGGGGCTATCTGCGCCTCCTAGGTGAGCCATCCCTGCTCCTCTCGCCTTTCCTCCTGTCAGAATGCCTGTTCTCTTTGTCCGCCCTCTCCAAGCCGTTCCTGTACGAGTCCCTGGAGTCGATCTCTTTGCGGCTCCTCTCTCGTGACTTTGACCTGTCCCGGCTCCGCCGCAGAGGCTCCTTCTCTCGGCTCTGGCGTCTATCTTTGTCTTTGTCCGCTCGGGAGCCGTTTTTGCCATCGTCCTTGTGCCTGCGTGAATCTGGCTGTCTGTCCTCATAGTCCTGAGCGTGCCTGTGATGCTGCTGCTCCATATGTCCTCTTCCACGTTCCGGTTCTCCTCGTTGGCGAGCAGGGGGCGACTCGTCCCCATGTCCCCGGCGGCGAGAATCTCTTTGTTGTTTGTCGGGTTCACGCCGTTCCTCATTGTTGCTATCTTGCCGGCGGTTCTCGTGCTTCTTGCTGATCCGCTCCTCTAGAGGAGATCGCTGATTTGCTGCCTTGCTGGACCACTTCTCCTTGCTCTTTTCCTTGTTCTTGCCCTTGTTCTTGCCGCTGTTCTTGCCCTTGTTCTTGCCTGAGGCCTTCTTGCGCCTCGAGTCAGAATCTGTGAAGGGAGAGGAGAATTGCGTAAGTATTTAAAGTGATGTTTAGTTTGGGGGAGTTCATTTAGTAACATAAAAAGGGAAAGGAATCAAAAGGAATTTTAGTTTGCTTCTGCTACGATTACGTGCTAGCCTTTCCTTGGCTAAAACAGCAATTTTCTCACAATTTACAAATAGTTAAGATAGTGTAAATAGCAAATAGTGTAAGATCTCAACTGAACAAAATGTATAACACTGGCCTGGTGGTTTTTGGATATTTTACTGCAAAAATACTATATAGTGCACTTTTAAGCAGATAAAAGTGCCAGCTCAAATAACTCAAAATGATTCAGTGAGTGAGTCTTTAGATGATTCAAACCGATAAATCTAGATTGCTGATTTTACCATTTGTTAATGATTCATCAGCAATATGTATGATTTAGAGAAAGTGCAGAACCCATTTTTCAGGTCAATATGATCAACCACTAAAATGCAGCATTAAAGCTGGCATGAAACGGAAGTTGCAATAGTGTTTGTTTTCCCTATTATGACGTATATCCGAGTGAACCAGTTTCTGGAATGAGAAAATTGTAGGGCGGGATTTGATTTCGTCCTTCAAGGCCGGGAAGTTTGGCAAGCGTGTCGGGCTAGTTTTAGCGGTGTGTTCCACATGTTGGCCCTCATCAGGCTTACATCGGTGGCAGTTTGCCCAGTTCAGCATCTCTGGGCCGTCTGAGAGATTGGGTGTTCTGCATAGTGAACGAGTCAGTGGACGAGAATTAAAACAAAAGTGATGAAAAAGCAAGCAAGTCAAGACGGTGCAAAGTGTTTGTGCAAGTATGTCTTCCTTGAGGAGCAGCAATAAACCAATTAACATTCATTAAACGGTAGCAGAGGAGCTGAGAGGCCTGACATCACATCTCGTCTAAAAATGTAACTTCATTAACATCTTCAAGAACAAATTACTGCAGTTGAATGACTGCAACTCTCACACTCCTGTCAGCATCTGCCTGTTCTCAAATCTTATTATATACTCGTTTTACACAGTGCTAAAGTCATAAAAAGTGTCCATTTGCATACAGACTGGGAGAGGAAGTGTTTATCCACCTTTTTTCAACAGCCCATGATGCTTTGTGCAAAATACAGGAATAACTTCCGTTAACGCATAAACAATCAGTGTAAGGTTCACTCTATAAGCGCAATAAGCATTTAAAAAAACAGATGAAATTCTACTCACTCTTCATCCATCAAACATTAAAAGTGTAAACTAATTAAATTACTACCCCAGACCATGAATATCCCCCAATTATTTCTGCAACATTTTCACAGACATGTTATAAATATCACTGTAGTAACACATTCCTTTAATCAAAAATGTTAATTAACTGGAACATTGAGTGATTTCTGTCATTGTGACAGACAATAAATATTGTATTTACCCGTTTAGAAACATTCCAGTAAACATTGCTAAAAGGGATTAAAAGCAAAAAGGGGAGACACAATTGCTTTTTAAAGCATCCGTGTAAAAAACCTGGAAAGGTGACATGAGGAACGAGATTCTTTCCAGTGAATTATTCATGGAATATATCATAAATTACATCGGAAGAGCAGACCACAAATGTGCAGTGTGTGTTGTCATTTTTCATACTGTTACAGTAGATAAAGCGGAACATTTTTTAATAATAAAGAAGAAAAGAATGCAGTGACTGAAAAGAGCTCTTGCCATAGATATTCTTGTCATACCATGTCACATTAAAATAGCAAGTGTTATGTTATTCTCTTGAAGTCTGAACATGAAGGAAATTTGGAAAAATTGGAATGATGTGGAGGACAAGAGTGCCGCAATTCAAAAGAAACTATTTATGAGGATGAAGATATTTCTGCCAAAAACTTGATATATACATATACATATATATATATATATATACATACATACATACATACATACATACATACATACATACATACATACATACATACATACATACAGTCCCTGACAAAAGTCTTGTCGCTTATCTATTTTCTAGAAATACCTGATATTAACCTGACTTTTAATTAATTAATTGGTGTTAGAAATAGCTCATATGAAAAGCTAAAACCCTCCCAAATGATGTTTAATGCACTGAAATAAATAATTTTCATAGAAAAAATATTTATCATTTAATCAAGACAGAAAGGTCAAATTTTGGCAAGACAAAAGTTGTGTCGCCTATACAGAAATTGAACAAATTTACTGCAAATACAAAAATGTGTCAGCAAATTAAGTTGTGGTGCTGTGAGATCCAAATTTAATATCTTGTATGACTTCCATGAGCTTGAAGGACTGCATCCATGCGGTTTAGCAAGGATTCATACAATTTATTGATGAAGTCATCAGGAATAGCTAAGAAAGCAGTCTTGTATGCCTCCGAGAGTTCATCAATATTCTTTGGTTTCGTCTTCCATGCATCCTCTTTCATCCTACCCCACATATGCTCAATGATGTTCATGTCTGGTGACTGGGCTGGCCAATCCTGGAGCATCTTGATCTTCTTCGTCTTGAGGAACTTTGATGTTGAGATGGAAGCATGCGATGGAGCACCGTCCTGCTGCAGAATTTGGCCTCTTTTATGGTTGGGAATAAGAGATAACTAAGATTTCTTGGTATTTTAGACTATTGATGTTGCCTTCCACCCTGCAGAACTCTCGCACACCCCCATACTGGATGTAACCCCAGACCATGATTTTTCCGCCACCAAACTTCACTGTTTTCTGGGTGAATCTCGGATCCATTCTGGCTCCAGTAGGTCTCCTGCAATATTTGTGGCGACTGTGGTGTAATTCAACAAGAAGATTCATCTGAAAAATCCACCTTCTGCCACTTTTCCAGCGCCCATCCTTTTAGCAGGCTGTGGGCCTTGGCAAATGCCACACGGTTTTTCAATTGTCTTTTGGTAGCACAGAAAATATGGTAGCTTTTGTAGGCAATAACTGCACTTTTGGTTTAAAATATTAATGTCAACCCTTTTCTTTCCCTATTAATGTTTGCTGCTGCATCCTTTGCGTCTGACTGCTCTCACTTTTTCCAACTACGGGCTATGCCCTATGCCACGGATCAAACAGAAAATGCGCGCTGTGTTAATGCGCGTTAATAAATTTAGTGCCGTTAAAATGAATTTGCGTTAACGCGTTAACTTTGACAGCCCTAAAATATATATCAACTCAAAAGGAAAATTCTAGCAGATTAAATATTTTAAAGCTATGCAAAAACTGGAAACTTTAAAAAGCTGTGATTTCCTTAGGTTTTCCATAACCACAGGGATCCCAAATAGCTGAAACTTGTAAGATTCTTGTCAAAATTTGAGAATTTATGTGATGGGATCTACAAAGTGGACACTCCTAAAGTCCTGGAGTACAGGCTGGTGATCATCAGGGCTCAGGAAGGGAGGGAGAAACACTCCATAAACAGAATAATTAAGGAAGAAAAACAAACACAAAACTGATCGCATGTCAAGTCCAGACACTAAAGGCATGAATAATTAGGCACCGGGCCAAACGGCGCACTCTCTTTCACATTTCATCAAGTTCTTTAAAGTTACAATGGAAAAGCGGAATGTCCCTGCTCCTGTTCATTACGAGAGTTTGGTCTACTAAGCAAACCCACTGTAACATCCACAGTTCAAAGCATTCAGTCCAATCTAAACCATTGGACATTTAGTTATGGGCTTAATAACACTACTTGCAATTCAGGTGGGAAATTTAAGTAGGGCTGCATGATATATCAAAATAAAATCAATATCGTAATATGGGTTAGTTCAATAGTGACATTGCGAATTATTATAATATATGCGCTGCCAGATTCACCGACTCTGAAACACTATCATGAGCTGCATGGGTGTAAAACAGATCTGTGCATCATTCCAAAGCCGGGCAATGGAGATTTGTTTTTTTGGCAAAAAAAAAAAGTAATAAATACACTAAATGGTTTTACATTTGAAAATTAAGAAATTATGACATATACAGCTCTTGTATATTGTATTGTAATTTTACAAAAAAAAAAATGATTTCACAATATAATATTTATATTAGGTTATGTTGTTTACTTTATGGTCGAAAAATAGTTCTTAGAGGGGGATAAGTGTGAGTACCCACATTTTTTAAGGTTATATTATTTAAACCCCAAAAGGATTATTTGTACAGGTAAAAAAAAAAAAAAAAAAAGGTCTTCAGAGTAAAAAGTAATTAAAAAAAATTATATTTAAATGCACTAGCGCAAAAAAAAATAAAAAAAATCTAGAATGATATATTTTTTCCCAAATAGCTATTCTTGTAAATGAGAAGTCTTCTTTTTCACATCGCAGTATATAGCCATCCATCCATCCATCGTCCTTTTTCTTTCTTTCTCTTCTAACTTCGAGCATCCTTAATTACAAGGAACATTTACGTAGAATAATTTCTACAGTTTTGTGGCACTGCCTCACATGCATTACACACTGAGGGTGTACTCACACTAGGCACGGTTGCCATGAACCGGGCCCGAGTACGAGTGTCCCCCCTCCCCCCTCCCCACTCTCCCTCTGGCCTGCACTCACATAGGGTTTCAGCATACGTGCCGGAGCACGCTTACGTCATTATGGTGCGACGGTTTCGGGATAAACAGGAATAGCGGTGCTCTCTGAACACTATGGAGTCTATCGCTCTGTTTTCTTTGTGGATAATTTTGTGCCGTTTGGTCCACAGCCCTCTCACAGCCGGTTGTTAAACAGATGTGTCGCCTTAGTGGTGCGAAATTTTTCACGTAATCGTGCTGCTCGTATGAGGAGGTTTGCAAGGTACCAGCTGAAGTGCAGCAAGGACTTTGCAGCTTTGATTACGGACACCAGCACAGTTAGCGCTCACACTGCATGCGAACAGCGCCCGAGTCCAACTGAACCGTGCTCTGGCCCACCTCTTCCAAGCGGGCCAGGGCTGGCTAATCGAGCCGCCCCGGGCATGGTTCGGAGCACTCACACTAGTCAAACGAACCGCGCTTTGGTGGTCAAACGCACTCGGGCACGGTTCAAACTGGCTAGTGTGAGTACACCCTTAGGGGGGTAACGGTGCAGATCGCTCATGGTTTGGTTTCAGTACGGTTTGGTATTTGCTATTTTGAGGGGAAAAATGACTACTGTCAAATAAAAATAAAGAAAATAAGATCAAATAACTTAAATACAAGCAGCAGAACAAATAAATACTATCGAGCAAAGATACTAATAAAATAATGCTTTTCGGGTTTTTCAGGTAGGTCTAACATTAGGTACATAAATTGAATAAATTAATCAAATGTAAAATAACTGCATATTTAACTGTTTAAATTAAAGAATAATCCTTATTAAACTTACAAAAGCTATTCAATCAAGAGCAGTGAGTGATGTCCTTATCTTTTGTTTGACATTAAACAGACAGCAGTAAAGGCTACTGCCCCTTTAAGACCTGATGCACGGATAGGCCTATGTGGCATCTTTCTAGACTGTATACAGTTCTCTTAAGGCATATACAGACTATGTCTGCTTGAATACTCTTTAAGATGGACATGTTGACATACTTTTTGTGTGAGTTTGTCCGTTCAAGTGCAAGACTTCTGTATTTTCGCGCTGTGAGACATGCGCGTGCTTTCGGATGAGCGCACAGACACCTTCTCACAAAGTTCTCATTCGCGTCTTCTGGCACTACACATCACCCGTATTCATATTCGAAGATAAGGCAGCACTTACATGCATTGAACAAAGTTTACTAATAGAGACCATTTTTGCCCATGTTTTTCTTTTATTATTATTGCTGTTGTTGTAGTGTATCACTGAGGCGCCAGCAGGTGTATCTATCGACAGAAACGTACATAAAGCATTATTTTCAAGCTACAGCCCATATTAAAGATGCGTCATCAGATGTGAGATGAACCGCGGTGCAAGTGCGTGCCGCCACCTTTTACATGGCACCCCTGCTCTCGTCAGACGGCACCCCGGTTGGGAAACACTGGGTTAGACAATCCTCAGGCCTCTTTTACACTAAAGTGATGAGTGCTTTAATACCTGAAGAGCTGTCACTGCTGGAGGAGGAGTCCGAGTCGCTGGACGAGTCAGAGTTGCTATCACTGCTGTCACTGTCAGATGAGGAATCTGAAGATGAGGAGGAGTCTGAAGAGGAAGAGGAGGAGGAAGTGTCAGATGACTCCACGTCCTGATTCTGGGTCATGATCATCTTAGGAGCATTCTTCAGATGTTCTCTCAGCTCATCCCTAAAAGACAAGGAAAAAAAAAAACAGTTTGATGAGCATTAGTTCATAATTGAAGCCGACCTAACAGGGGATGTTTCACGGGTTCTTACGTCAGTCCTCCGAGGCCGATAGATGTGAAGAAATTAATGGCAAATCTTGTGTTTCTCGGGTTATCACGTGGGAAAAGACCTTCGAAGAAAGGCTGAAGAGTCCTGAGGAATAAACAAATGAAATGGTCTATTATACGGCTTCATTACAAAGTTTATTATGAGTTCATTTTATTTCATTTCATGAAGCATTACAGTACACAAAGAAAAGCACATACATGTCCTTCAGTCTCTCGTTCAGTTTTGGCAGACCCATGTAAGCGCAAAGTTCCTGGAACAAAATCTTCACGAAGATTCGACTGGAGGATGTTGTTGTGTCTTCGCTCATTTTAACACATTCAAGGACCTGCGAGAACACATTTTACTGCATCAGGAAACCAATAATGCATCTGGCCGTATTGATGAGTTGTTGCCTAAAATGTAATTACAGCCTGCGGGATGCATTCATTTATAAGCCATGTCTAAATGCTGATGTGGTCAATGTAAAGGAGAAAGCAATAAAAAGTAACTCACACTCCATGGAACAGAGTCTGTGTAGAGGAGATGAGCAAACATTCGAGCAACATTACGAAGTTTGTTGGTTTCAAGCCGATGGATGGTTTCATACTGCTCCTGGAAGATGGCCTCAAAACTCTCCATGTATTCTTTCTTCAACAAGCAAAACCTCTGCATAAAAGATGAAAATATCAGATGGAGAAACAAAAATAGCTGCGCAATATCTAACCCTTAACAAAATCAAAAATGTTTTAAATACAACGTACAAATAATAAACAAGAAATAAAAATCTAAAAAAAAATATATATATTTAAAAAAAGAATTCACCTACAAACAATTTAAAAAAAAAAATAAAACAAAAGGAAATAAACATTTTAAAAGTTGCCATCTTGACAAAGATGCCATGAAATGAATCGGACAATATAAAATAATTAAACGGTTCTTTTTTATTTCTTTTAATTATGGTCATTTCTATGTGACCGCAGCATAACAGTGACAGAGGGAAAGACTCACCCCAGCTAGGAGACCAAAGAACTTCTCGTATGTTCTTTGCTGGGCACAACAGTCTAGGATCATGTTGCACAGCTCTTTCTGTGGAAAGAAACAGATGCACATGTGAAAACAAAAGTCTCAAACGCACACTGAGCATCAGCTGTTTGCACTTTAAAAGAAACAAAATCAAGGTGTGGATCTGATCATCCATTCCCAGCACTCCTCAACACTAATGCGTATTGATTTCATAACCTCATATCTTCACCAAGGAGCCTAGGATTCTGAGACAGACATAGTAACACATTAGATGTGATGATCTAAAAACAGTTCAGGTAAAATCTCAAGGCTCTTTCCTTCAGCTGAAACAGTGGACTTCAATCCAGGGACATGAGGTGTTAAGCACTTGAGATATGGATTAATCATTAAGATGTTTTGTGAACTCATTAATAACAAAGCTATTATGGCATAATGCACAGATCTGATCTTTTGACCATCTGATTACATTCACTTAAAACATGACTCGTATCTATTATCTGCAGCTGCATGAATCCACGGTCTGATTGCTGGTGACTGCTTTCAGTTACATGGTCGACTCTCAGGTTTTGAATGGCTGTATATAAAAATGAATTCATGTCAGGTGGTTCTTTGACTTTAATGTACACCAGATGTGATGATCCTGCTTATACCACAATCTGTAGCCAGCATGGTTGAATATATTCATCGTTTAAAAGTGACAGAAATATTTGGTAACATACATTTAAAATATCTGTATTATTTAAAATAAAAAAAACATCAGAATAAGTCACAAGTTCATTCACGAAGAATCCCTGTACATCCGAGCACATCATAATGTGATTAAGGTGTTTACATGCCTGGTTATTGTGGTTAAAATCAGCGTATGCCATGGGAGTATGGTTACTATGATTATGAGCTTAATATGATTAGTTTGATAAAAGTATGTAATTTAGATGAGGTTTAATTGCTCATTCAATATCGCCAAAATCCCATTATAAATTGCATGTGCATGTACAGTGAGGCAAAAAAGTATTTATTCAGCCACTAATTGTGCAAGTTCTTCCACTTAAAAATATGAGGCCTGCAATTTGCATTATAGGTACACTTCAACTATGAGAAAAAAATCCAGAAAAAAAAAAAAAAATCACAATATTTTTAAGGAGGTATTTGGTTACCTACAAAAAAAGCAAGATTTCTGGCTCTCTCAGACCTGTAACTTCTTATTTAAGAGGCTCCTCTGTCCCCCACTCTTTACCTGTATTATTGACACCTGTTTGAACTCATTGGCAGTATAAAAAACACCTGTCCACAACCTCAAGTAGTCATACTCCAAACTCCACTCTGGCCAAGACCAAAGAGCTGTCAAAGGACACCAGAAACTAAATTGTAGACCTGCACCAGACTGGGAAGACTGAATCTGCAATAGGTAAGCAGCTTGGTATGAAGAAATCAACTGTGGGAGCAATTATTAGAACATGGAAGACATACAAGACCACTGATAATCTCTCTCGATCTGGGGCTCCACACAAGATCTCACACCGTGGGGTCAAAATGATCACAAGAACAGTGAGCAAAAAATCCCAGAACCACCCGGGGGAAACTATTGAATGACCTGAAGAGAGATGGACCAATGTAACAAAGGCTACCATCACTAACACTACGCCGCCAGGGACTCAAATCCTGCAGTGCCAGACGTGTCCCCCTGCTTAAGCCAGTACATGTCTGACTCTGAACTTTGCTAGAGAGCATTTGGATGATCCAGAAGAGAATTGGGAGAATGTCATATGGTCAACTTGTCGTGTTTGGAGGAGAAATAATGTTGAGTTGCAGCCAAAGAACACAATAGCTACTGTGAAGCATGGGGGTGGAAACATCATGCTTTGGGGCTGTTTTTCTGCAAAGGGACCAGGATGACTGATCCATGTATTTTCCACCATAATTTGCAAATCAATTCTTTAAAAATCAGATTTAAAATTTTAATTTTTTCTCTTATTTTTAAAGTGTACCTGTGATGAAAATGATAGGCCTCTCTCATCTTTTTAAGTGGGAGAACTTTTGATGGCTTACTAAATACTTTTTTTGCCCCACAGTAAATGCACTCAATGATGAGAAGTAATGTTTCTTGAACATCAAATCAGAATATATATAGGATCATGTAACACTAAATACTGGAGTAATGGCTTTTACCATTACAATATTTATTGTACTTTTGAAATCACCTATTGGAAATGGTTGCAATTTGAGAATATTTCCAAAAATTATAGTTTTTAATTCATCAATACATTTCTATTAACTAAATCAAGTATTTAATATTACCACCTTTTCCTAGGTGCACACAGAGTATTTAATGTTGTTTCAAACTGAAATGTCAAGTTTGTAATGACAGGGGGACATATACAAAGAAAACCTATTGTGGAGAGATTCATTTAAGGAGATTCAAAAAAGGAGGCCATCCTCATGCCTAGACTTGATGTGATCCTACCTACAGATCCCCATTCTTCCCCTCACAGGAAACAGGACGGATTCTATGCTCCAAACAGCCATTTAGCTCGTCCCACTCCACACCTGCGGCTCAGCTGAGCTCCACGGCCCCCTCACACACAGTAGGCATAACATCTCATCTTACTGCAGCACTTATACTCTATAACACTCCATAAGCTTATCGATTTCATGATCTACCTCATATATATTCACCTGGGAGCTCAGGATTATGAGGAAGAAAGGCATGCTTGTGATCAATTTACAAATTAAACCCCTAACAGGCTGCAGTGTGGCACCAAATTAGACTTGAAGCTGAAAATCACATGGAAAAGAAACCAGCGCTGGATATCAAGAACAGTGTCCAGGACAGATAAAGTATTGAGCATGAGGTACAGAGATGGTATTAAGCCCTGATGAAATCATTTCTGACTCTTCTAACAGGTACCTGCAGGCAGCGAGCCACATGCTCCAGGTGTGTTCTGATCACAGGACAGTTTGAGAGCAAGTGTGGAGCAGAAAGGGTGACTCAGCCTTACGGCACTAGTCTCTCATTTATATATTTCAGGGAGCTGAAATCCTACAGGCTGTGCTCGATTACTGATATATCATGAAATATTAGAGTAAAGGAAAAGTTCAGTCAAAAGTCAAACCTAATGTGATGCACCTTCACTTTCCAGAAACATGAACGTGATGTGAACTGCAGTGGAGGGGACTTTTTTGTCGCAAAAAATGCCTTTAGGTTTTATTTTTTTGTCGTTTTTTGACCTTGGCGGAGTCCCCATTTAAATTTATAATATGACAGATCACTAGATATCCAGCAAAAAAGTTCAAAAGTTTGGGATCAGTTAAAAAGAATAAAAAAATACAAATTTAATAATATTCCAAGAAATCTCATGCTTACAAAGGCTGCATTCCTTTTATTAAATACAGTAAAACAATATTTAAAATACTATTAAAATAACTTTTCTAATAAACTATTGAAAATTGCAACATATTCCTGTCAAGGCAAACCTGAATTTTCAGCATCATTACAGCAGTCTTCAGAAAACATTCTAATATGCTAATTTGCTGTTTAAGAAAGATATATCATCATCAATGTTGGAAACAGTAGCGCTGCTTAATATTTGTGGAAACTGATGATTTTTTTGAGGATTCTGATTATTTTCTACTTTGATGAAAACTCCAAAAGCACATTTAAAATTAAAACTTTTGGTAACCATGCAAAAATTGTAGTCACATATGATCATTTTCTTCCATCATTGCTGAGCATTCATTTCTTTAAAAAAAAAAAAAAAATAATAAAAAACAACAGTCCTCTGACTCAGCTAATACCTGTTCCTCATGTATGACCAGGAAAATCCCTGCTAATTAAACTGTTCTATGACACTAGCAGCATTAGTGCACAGCAGACCAAGCAGGAGCACAAAGCCAGGCTTCGGCATTGGTGAATCACTCCCTGATTCATTCATTAGCATCATCCCCATTGCCTCAAGCAGACAAAACCATGGTGAAACTTGGGAGATTCTATCAAGGGAGATGTCAGGTAAATCTTTTCAGCCCAAAGGCCCGAAAACCCATATTGACCCTTTGTGGCAACCCTACCCACACAGCAAACCAGAGGGATTACATGGACGAAACAGCCATTTTAGCACTTCTCTCTTTAGCACCTGCGGCACAGACGAGCTTCCGCATGCCCTCACTGTAAGTGCAACATCTCATACCACTACAATCTGCTTTGGCTGCTTGGATACATTATAGCTAAAGGAACTACAGAATGATGGACGGATTGTGATTGACACGAAGCTGATAGAAGATATTCCCTCAGGAAAAACTAGTAATTTTTGAAGAGTGATATGAGACGAAGAGAGCGCAGGAGAGCGTCCGTGATATGAAATCTAATCATGCACAGCAAGACTGTAGCCACAGATGACCAACCATCTGCTCTGCAAAGAGAAATGGAAGAGAAATGATGAAATGCCATTAACATTTATTAAAGCAGCAGTACACGAAGAACATAAAGAAACAAATTTAGGGCTTTACCGTTTGAAGTAACTTCAAAACCACGGCAGCCTATTTCATTTCCTCTGAAGAAAAATTGGCAGCGCTGTCAGATCGAACAAATATCACAAGGACTGAAACCCAGACAATCAATAACCACTTACCGCCAGTATATCCACAACACAATAAAACTTCTATATTGAGAGCAAAAAAACTAAAACTTATCACTTCTGTTGCTAACACTCAACTGAAACCTCACAAAATAAAACGTCTCGACTGAATCATTGGTGCACGTGGGACATTAAGTGAACTCAGTCACACACGGAGCAGCATTCCCAATGTGCAGTGGATCCTGCATGATGGCCTTCTTTCTGTGTGGATGAGTACAGCCCGGGTTTTACACATCTACCTCTGTGGGACAGGCAAATAAATTCATGTTGAAAATCTGCCATGTAAAAGAAAAAGCTGGAGGAACTATTCAATCAATAACTCCAAGGAGTGAAAGTTCAGGTAAAGAGCAATGTGCAAGAGAAATGTATTTTCTATTACCCTCGAACCGGGTGTGGAATATACTCTGCACATGCTGAATAAATATCGTATGCTATCTCAAAGATGTCAAAAGCACAGGCACACTGCTACAAAAGCCGATCAAACAAGAAAAAAAATTATGATACCAGTTCTTCCAATGGTATCAATAGTAAAAAGTCAATTTGGTATCCATGACTTCTCTTAAACACTAATATATGAATATATGCACACATTTCTCTGCCAAAAGAATTTCCACCTTGCAGCTTAACTTTAATTAAGTGTGGTATTGAACAATTGTGAAATTGGTTTTGGCTTAATTACTGTTCATTCAGCAGGTTAGGGATTTGAAGACTTAGTACCTTTATGTTTTTGGAAAGAAATACTTTTACTCAGCAAGAGTAAGGTTAGCTACCCCAAAAATGAAAATTATCCCATAATTGACTCACCCTCAAGCCATCCTAGGGGTATATGAATTTCTTCTTTCAGCCAAACAAAAAGTTATATTAATAAATATCCTGGCTCTTTCAAGCTTTAGAATGGGGGTAAATGGTACCATAGATTTTGAAGCCCAAAAATGAGCACCAACCCATCACAGAAGTAATCCATGAGCAGGGGTTAATAAAGGTCTTTCTGACGAAGCAATGCCTTTTTGTATGAAATGTATCCATACTTATAACTTTATTAACTATAATCACTGGCTTCCGGTAACAGCTGTATGCAAGTCAAGTTCCGGCGAAAGAGTGAAATTAGTTATGTATGCAAGACACCCCAAATAAACAAAATGAACGGTCATCCATATCCCTGCCTGCACTTAATGCATTCTCCCTGTCACTCAGTGTCAAAGGCAATGGCAGCAGCAGCAGCTCTTTGTGAAATAAATCATCATTCGATTAGCGTCTCATGCAGCTGAATTATCTATCTGCTAACTGAACACAGTTGTGATTCAGCTCGATGCACTCAATCCATACGTTTGTACTCCATGCGGCTGAGGCGGGCGGAGGCAGAAATGTGGCTGAATAATGAACAGGCCATCTGTGAAGTCCCATGATTCATTCTGCACTTGTGATGTGTTTATTGCTCACAGGACTAATAATCGCGCCATCAACTTGACTGCCAGACAGCGGCTGCTCCGCATCAATTGTCATTGCCTTTGCTAATTTTCACTTGAACCTCATCGAAAGTGCGCACTATGAAACATTGTACAATCATCTTTTGGAGTGGAAACTTTTGATGTGTCGGCATGGAAATTATGAGACTGGCTGTAAAGTTTTCAATCCTTTCTGCCCTCGACATTTCAATGTAAACATCTACACTGCAAGTTAAACCATTTATATTTTCACATGCCAGGCTTTGGCCTTCACTTTTCCAAGGGTGATGTATTAAATGATCTCTTTAAACTGAAGGCTGAATAACAGTGAATCATCTCAGCTTCATGGACCTTAGGCAGAGTAGACAGCATAATGTGATGTGAATAATAATAAGGCTTCCTAGTTTTTACAACCTGTTATCTAGAAGTTAACTGAAAAGATATAGGCTACTGTTTAAAAAGTTTGGGGTTAGTAAGTTTTGAATTGATCAAAAGTAATATCAATGATAACTTATGCATACAACCAACAAATTAGACAAACAGGTATTAAATGCACAAGGGACAAAGGATGTGTAGAACTTTGGGAATGATGGAAGTTTCAATTCCAAATGAGTTCTGTCGGTCTTCGTCTTTGTAATGCTGTTGTCAATGTGTGGAAACTGGAAACCAAACATGTGGTAGACTTCTTGCTGCAGACTATAAACAATCTCCACCCTAACAGGACCACCTGCCAATCAGCAGCAGCTGTACGGATTTTAAAGCAACATTCCACCTTTTTATAGCAATCTTTAAGGCATGCAGAAGCCAATGACCTCATCTAGAGGGATTTTCGTAAAACAGAACAGTTTATCTTATTAATGACAGAAAACGTTCACCACAAATGTCCAGCTTGGAATTACAGCTATGAAGGTTAGGCAAATGGGGTGTTTTTCTTATCAGAGTTTCTCATATCAATCAATGTCCACTAGAATTAATGAATAAATGAAAAGAACTATCTAAATTCACTATTTAGTCTTTCAGACTTGTGACCAGTTTAACTAACTCAAAGGAGTGATTTGCTCACAGCTGTACAATATTTTAAAACAAATAAAATCTAGAAAACTACAAAAAATTAAGTATATTTACTCCATACATTTCCGTGCCTTACAAGACTTGATTATTCCATGACTTTTGCAGGCCTGGAAAACCGTTCTAAAATTCCCTTATATTTCCATGTTTTCCATGACTGTGGAAACCCTGCATTTAGGAGCAAAGCCAGATCACTGGGCAGAAACTACAGTAACCAAAGACTAAAGGACGGTTTATTCTGGTACGACAACTCAGGAGGGACAAAGCGCAGTGGGTTCCAAGGACGTGAACCCGTATGTGTGAAAGAAACACAGCGACAGCTCATACCGCAATATTAAAACGCGCTCTAGACAAGGGACTGCGTTTGTTGCATCTCATTAAACGCCTTTAAAGATAAATGCTCCAAAAAACATCAATCATAAAAATAAAAAGAATTCAGACTAACATATCAAATCAGGCCAAAATGATACGCTTTGTTACATTATATGTTAATGTCATTGAGACGCCTATAAAAGCATACACTTAATTGGCTGAATGAAACCCCAGCCAAACCTTTAGATTCCCAGTTTCAGATGTCTAGTTCCAATAATAACTTATTTATCAAACAGTGATGTTAAGGAAACCAGAGCAGTTGATGTGTTTCCTCGTATTGCACATACGCTGGGGGGTTTGAGCCAGGCTCAGGTGTGTGTGCGTGTGTATGTAAGAGAGAGAGATGACGCAGAGGACTGTGGTAGGTCTGGATGGGAGCCATGTTCTGCCAGTTCTGGCTTCAGAGAGAGATCTGAAAACGACCCACCACCAACAAACTGGCAAACACAAGCACTTCCTTGCAATGAGGTAATCATTTATACATTGGCGCACATTACATTCAACATTTTGTGCTTGTATATTCATTTGACTAATAATTATTATTATTGCTAAGTAATAATATTTAACAAAATAAGAAATATTACTATTACAATAACATTTTGGTCACAACTGTTAAACTGTCAACTTGGAATTTTGAATCCATGGCGGAAGGATGTAGTTCTGCACAAGAGTTTATAAAGACAATGATTTACTTACATACTTGTGTGATATGGCTGTATTTCAGAACACTGTGATTACCTGCTGCCTTATACCTATAGTCAAATCACAATCGTGCTGATATTGACTTTCTATTAATATTATTTGTTTTACGGTTGTGAATGTTCCCTTATCGTTCTATTTTTGGGGTAGGGAGGATTTTTTTTTTTTTTATGAAAATCCTGTATTGTATATAATACAAATATTTAAACCAAATCTTGCCTGGTTTTATTATACAAAAAAGCAAATCAAACAAATTGACAAGACTATTTTATTATGCTGATAAGGTTGGGTGTAAGCTAATAAATCAATACATAAATAGATGGAAGTGCTCATGCCATATATATTTAAGGGTGGGTTTTATAAATAATGTTAAATTAAGCACAGTTTAAAGCTAATCTAGGATTTGTTGAGTTTGGCTTTATTTTAAATCTTGTTGTGTTGCACCACTTAATTTAAACACAGATTAGCATATCTGAGATTAGAATTCTAACCTCAGATTCAAACCTCCATTTACAAATCATTTTCACCGCCATGATATATTTGCCATTATAATTAAACAGCAGCAATGTTAATATTCCATCCCTTTCCTTCTTTATTGACAACCAGAATCTCTCTCTGACAATAGTAGCTCTTGCCGATAAAGGAAATAAAATTGTAAAATGTCAGTTGTCTTTATAAACTGCTACATAGAGAGACCATGGCGAGGCAGCATCCACTGATGCTCAATTCATCACCACTGTTAAATGATAAATATATTCCTATCTTTTTTTCTTTTTACGGCATCGAGATGAATGCCGGATCGGCATCCCAGACTCGATAGCAGGTGTACGTTTATGGGCCACCATGACCCTCACACTGCCCGCTCAATAAGCTTTATTTTTCATTTTCTATTGGTAATAACACACACCCACTGTTTGTCCAATTAGCCAATCAGCCCTAATTGAGATTTAAAGTTATAGAGCAACACGATTAAAGTTAATTATCTTCAATATAAATGAAAGAATTTAAAAATTAGGGTTTAAACATAAACCTGCTTATTTGTAAACAAGGTTTAAAGTTACAGAATTATTAGATAAATCTTGACTTAAACTAGATTTAAGATTAGTTTTTGATAAGTTTTGAGCCAAAGACAGCAGATTTGGAGAAGAGAGTAGGCGGCTGTAGTGATGTCACCCACAGCACAGCTGACATATGTTTGTATGCTGAGGAATAAGTAGATGCCTCTCCCCCCCTGACCTGCTCCTGAGCCTGTGTTGAGGGCTGGAGCGAAGCGATAAAGAAGACATTTGTAGGATGCTACCCCTGTTACACAATCTCCCTCAGGCCTACAAACACAATGTTTCCATCTTGTGCACCTCACTGGCTCTTTTCTCAAATGGCCAATAGCAGCAGATGTGGTGGTGGGGGTAAGGGGGTTCTATTCTATTTCAGGACTTCTTACAATCCCATCTTATTTGATACAGTTTGCCTTAGCGGAAGTCATTTCAAAAATGGCCAAAAAACACAAATGATCCCTGCCTTGAATGATGTTGACATTACATATATGCTCAAGGGACAACATACAGACTAATCTGTACTGCACCAGCTAAAAAGGATAGTCCATATTTGGAATAAGGCGGCAGTATAGACCCAGGGGATCGAATCCGGTTATCCTCATCTCTTTTAAAAGGTCAAACGGACAGATTAACAGGCTAAGAGCCAAGAAAACCAGTTTGTTTAGAGTAGGCCTGAGTATATAGCTAAAAAGAACATCCATCTCAGTCTTCAGACTTTTGATGACATTGGATATATAACTCAATATAAGTGTATTTTCTTTTGAAATGAAAAAACTAAAAAAAAACTAAAAAGAACATCCATCTCAGTCTTCAGACTTTGATGACATTGGATATATAACTCGATATAAGTGTATTTGTTTTGAAATGGAGTATTTCTTTTTTTTTCATTAATACACGAAACTCACTGACACTGACAGACAGCTGCTTTCAAATCCTCACATACTTTGTGAAGAGGGCTCGCGGCTCTGTGCAACTCTGTGTAAGTGCTTAAAAGCACTTGCATCTCAAAACGCTTTTATGATGTGAAATTAATGTAAACAGTCAGTTAAATCTGTTAATGGATCGAACAGACAGGATAAAACATCTGATATGTAAAAATAGATCTGTGCATTAGTGTGAATGAAGCCCATTAGATCTCCCGCTGTCTATGATGGCATCAGTAATAATCAAACAGCAGTAAACCTGTGTAAGAGAAAAATCACACAATGCTCTTGCCTGGATAAATAAAACCACACTTAGATACTCAAAGCACTCTATGATTATTGCCTGTAATAGGTTTAATTATTCCTCTTTATTATTTACTATTTGCTTGTATGTTTTAAAGTCTCAGTCACACTTTCCTCCAGTTTCACAGACAAGGCTTAAGGCTAGTCCCAGACTAAAATGCATGTTTGAGCCGTTTTAACTAAAAGCAACTGGCACCTAGATAGCTTTAAATATGTCAGTGTCATTTATTTGTCTCAAAATACACACCAGTAATGCCTTTTTTTAAGGCAAATTTATAAAAGCTACTTAAAAGGATAGTTCACCCAAAAATTTAAATTTGATGTTTATACACTTACCCCAGGGCAATTAGAACCCTTTGACATGCATTTTACGAGCAACGGTTGGAGTAAAAAAAATCTTAATTTGTGTTCTACTGAAAAAACAAACACACTTACATCTTGGATGCACTGGGGGAAAGCAGATAAACACCCACATTTTTGGGTGAACAACCCCTTTAAATGCCCTCATTGAACTAAGGCCTAATCCTGAATCCTGAAACCGAGCCTTAACGTTGTCACATTGTCCTGGTTAAATAAGCACAATACATAAAAAAAGAGAGACCCCAAATACAATTATTTTTGTACTCATTAACTATACCATCTAATTAATGTCCTTTTAATTAAGACCAAGTATACATCTCATCACGTTAGTGTTTTTTAAGCATTCATATGGCTTATTTTCTCCAAGTTTTTGAGGCACTGCCTTCCTTGCCTGATACATAAAAAAGGGGGTTCGATCCTGTTCACACCGGAACAGATATATACAGCAATTTTGATATAGGTATGAAACAACTTTACAAACTCTTTTTAACCACATTACAAATATTCATATTATCACTTAAGTACACTCAGTTGGGCCAAAAACACTGATGTCCATGGTAGCAATCGGAATTTAATTAAATTTCGATTGAATCAATTACACCTTATTTATTTATTTATTTATTTATTTGATTGGGACAGTGCATGTTAATGAACACAACATGGAGTACATGCATGTAAACATGCCGGATTGTAGCCGAGGGCTAATTTCCATCCGTAGTCCCACGAGCTAAGGTCACATAGCTCACAAAAACAACCGTTATCTAATGTCCTATAAAATATATTTACATAAAAATAAAAAATTAATTAGTCATCAGAAATACATCCATATGCACAAGACGAAATACAAAAGTTAAAATACGACGCAACATACTCACTAATGTGTGCAACTTTGCCCATAACCATTTTTTTAATTGGACTTTGAACAAACTATATGTAGGGCATTCTCTCAGTGTTAGAGGAAGACTATTCCACATGTTCCCACCTCGGACAGACAGAACTGTCTGTCCAAAGGTGGTATACCTGTGGGGTATTATCAAGTCTCCTCTGGTGGAGGCGCGCGTGGTCCTTTGTGAAGAATCTTTAGTTTTGATAAAATCCTTCAGAGGTGGAGGAGCGAGGGAATGTAAAACTTTGTAAATCTGACAGGCCATTTTCAAATTTATCATATTCTGAAAACCCAATAGTCTATGTTTTTTCAAAACATGACAGTGATGATGTGATACTGTTTTTTTATCAAATATTTTTAATGCTTTTTTGTAGAGACTTTCTATTGTTCGGAGTGTTGCTGGGCATGCAAGAGACCAGGTAGTCAAGCAATAGTCAAAATGAGAAATAATCATTGCAAAAAAATATGTTTTTTTACCAGTAGGGGGAAAAGTGACTTAAAAAAAAATATATGCATGTTATTCGTTCATTCATTCATGAGATTCCTTCAAAATTCATCCAGTTATGAAACAAGTGAAATATTTATAAGTGAGGCATTGCATCATGCAATCAAACTGATTTTTTTTTTAACATTTGAAATAGACCGCAGCAAAAAATACTGTCAAAAAAGAATAAAATTGTGATTCTTAATTTATCCAGAATCGTGCAGATATAGTGCAGTAACAGATAAGACAGAGTTAGATAGAATGAACAGAAAAACGTGACAGCAAAACTCAATATCCACCTTCAAGACTGCGTTTCCACAAAAACAGACCAGAGAACTTTAGAAAGCCAACATCAATGAAAGAGCTGCAATGGCCAAACCTGTAAATCACAGCCACCAATGGTCAAATTCAAAAAAGGTGACATGGTGTCATGACTGTGACTTTTCTACTCATAACCAAGCCCTAGTCCAGCACTTGCCACAAATGTGCTGACAAATCAAATACAAGACTTTTCATCAAACTGATGAGCTGCTGGCACAGAATTCCAGTTTGATTCGTAAAAACAGCAGGGTGACAATCACAAACGGGCCATTTCTGGAGAAAGGCATTTGATCAGTTAAAACAGGAGGGAACACCCAGATGCCATTAGCCAAAACAGCCCTTTTTTTTCCCACTGTGAAACTGCAAAACAAGGATATTAAGATGACAAATGCTTCCCAAGTGACCACAAAGGCACAAATTACCTCTGAGACCAAAAACAAATATTTAGATGAAGTTAAAAGCTTCCGATAAACAGCTGTGTGCAGGGACACGGAAAGCAACATAGATCTGCAGGATTTAAGAGAGAACAGCAGCGTTTATTTACGTACCGTCTGGCTCTCGGGGAAATCCATTTTTATCAACTTGTGGGCGCATTCTTCGAAGTCCAAGCTGTGAAGAAAAAACATGAAAACGTCACCTTCTGCATCTCATGTGCTAATGAAATTTAACACATTGAGTTTAACCAGATCCCATGACATGCATATCATTTTAATACATTACATGCAACTGCACCACATAATAAATCAAATGTAATATAGATTACATATGAACCTGACTATTCAAATTAAGCAAATCAAAGCAAAGCATCTTTTGAAGGTTAGCACCATGATTATAATAATAATACAGCCCTAAAACCCAAGACATTACAAAATGTGTTCACTCTAAGGAGAAATCATGCTTGCTATCTTAGGCAGGCTGACCCTTTTGCCTGTCCTGGGATTGTGTTGGCTCTCTAGTGCTTCATTTAAGGTCAGCCCAAGATTCTCTCACTTTGAGGCATATTTTAGACACATTTTAGGACAATGTTTACTGTGGAGCTGCTGGATATGTAGCAGCATGGATGAAGACATTATAGCTATGCTATGAATTTGCATTCTACATTTAATGTGATGATTGTGATTTACACACAGAATTATTTATAATGAACCAGCCAAGATGTGAAACAGGTCTCTGGCAAGTGTGTGCGTGTGTGTGTGTTAAAGATTGCTTTCTCAACTTATGAACCGCTATCAATTCCTTTATTCCCAAGAATCCAATATCCAGTCTATGCTGTTTTCAGTTTATGAAAGAACAGATCACTGTAGAACACATCCCATCCAAAAATAGCACTAAGCTGTGCGTTTTGTTACTTTTGATGTGAAACAAAGTCTTTCAGAATTCATTCTATTTTGTAATGAAATTTAAACAATAAATAACCCTTTGCCACCTTTTAATGTGGTGTGACAGATTGCTTTTGCCACCTCAGATCAAGCGAACCTGCATGTGAATGGATAATTTATTCTGCTTTACTACTAGTTACAGCACAAAATATAACAAAAAAATTAAATAGAAAAATAATTAATTATACAATTATAAACTTAAATCACAGGAAGTTTTTATAATAATACAGTTAAGTGTTGGTAAACAAATAGTTTTATAGTAATGTGGTACCTACTGACTCCCTGTATAGTTTACAGAATTAGTTGTTTTCCTTCAGAAAACTTGATGTACTATACCTGACATATCTATAAATTAATCAATATAGAATACAACTGAATCTGTATGAAATGTAACACTTTTAAGACAATTTGTTTATAATGAATCAGCCAAGATGACAAAGGGCTCCAGACTAACATTAGAGAGCAGTGGCATCAGCGCCACTAAGTTCTACAGATAGTGCCACCAGCACCTGATTTGGTGGCTTGGAGGGATATTTATCATTAAGCTAATTTAATCATAAAAGTACTATTGTTTTTCCTTTCGCAGCCGCAAGCACGAGTGTGAAGCACTTAAAAAGTGCTTGAATTTCACTGTCAAAAGGTTGTCCGAGCCCTGAGGTGAATAATGTAAAAAAATAAAAATAAAATAAACATATGACTATTTCTTTCAAAATACCATTGGTTAACTTAGTTAGATCATCGCAGTTCAAACAAGTAGCACAGATCTGTTCCACTCGTTTGCCATTTGATGTTTCGTAACAGAAATGGCAGCTCTTATCAAATGGGCAACTGATGGGCGCACTGATGGGTGTAACCTCTAACAAAATGTAGTCGCACCAGCAGGAAAAAAGATCACAAAATACGACCATTGGTCGGAGTCTGGAAACCTGTGACAGATGATGACTATACCCCATAATGTTTAACTCAATACTGGCATTTTAATTAAATAGGGTTTGTTTAGATCCAAGTTTTTCAAGGCTGTGTGTCAGCACAAAGCAAACTAAAGCAGTGGTCTTGAGCCTCACATCTCTTTCCGACATTTCTGCCAGAATTCTGCATCTATCAGTTAGTTTCACAAACTGCTGACAAACATTCATGTAACGCCCACAGATACTAATCACTCCTGCACACAAACCAAAACAGCATGAGAAACCAACTCTGCTAAATGCTTTAGTTTATAGAGTGGGAGTGTGGTTAAGTCTGACCAAACTAGAATTTCCATGACTATTTTATTTCAGTTCTAAATAAAGTTCACTCTGCTCTACTTCTTTACTGTTTGAATGTTGTGCCATTACCACTTCAAAGGGCAAGGACAGCCAAAAAGAGAGATGTGGTGGCTAGACTTGACACTACAGGTCCCATGGTGCACAGTTAGCCCCTAGGACAAAATCCATATAAATGTCACTCAACAAAGTCCCAATTCACATCAACTGAAAGACTGGACAGTTCAGCAGTACACAGTGAGTACAGCACTATACACAGTGCACCATTGAATCAAACAACACTGTCAACAGTGTCACCCTCATGTCGTTCCAAAACTGTATGACATTCTTCTGTGGATAATGGATATTTTGAGTAACGTCTTATTTTTTTCTCCATATGATGGAAGACAATGTTAACAATGATTTTTGTCTTATTGAAGCAAGTCAGTCATTTGGAGCGATATGAGGGTGAATAAATGATGACAAATTTTATTTTTAGGTAAACTTTCTCTTTAAAAATGGATATTTACATTTGTAATAAACATTCCTGGTCATAGACTACAGTACAGATTTTATTTTTTGAAATGGATTAATATTTTTAAACAGCAAAGATGTATTAAATTGAATAAATGACAAATTTTCATTTCCTTTGATGCATCCTTCTTTAAAAAATAATAATAATAAAAAAAAAAAATTAAAAAAATAAAAAAAAACCACTATTTACTTAATAAATGTTCCTGGTCATCCACTATTGTTCCAAAAATGTGAAAGCCATAAGATTTTTTGGAAGAAAAAAAAATGTATAGAGCAAGGATGTAATAAATTCATCAAAAGTGACAGTAAAGACATTTATGATACAAAAGATTTTTAAATAAATGCTGTTCTTTGAGGACTTTCTATTCATCAAACCATAAAAAATGCTGTTTTCAGCATTAATGATTAAAAAGAAATCTTAAGCGTTAAATATTTTTTATCAATTTACTGCATTCATGTTAAATAAAAGCATTAATTTCTTAAAAAAGAAAAAATATAATGCAGACCTCTAATGTTTGAACAGTAGATTACAACAATGTAAAAATGGCCAAACTTACAGAAGTTGTTCTTTACCCTCTCCTCATCATTTCCTCTTCACTATATAAAAGAAAGAAACCCCACTATGGGAATCACAGGGTTGTGCCACAAACTGAACACACTTGATTTCAACAGAAAAATAGCTGGGCTAATCTAATTTCCTACTGGGTCATACTTTTTCCTGTCCATACACAAGCCTCGCCTCGCCTCCGGGCGAGGGATTTGTGGGCCAAATCAGTTTCATCCCGACCTCAAAGGCAGTTTATAGAAAGGGAAAGTGAGAACCATTGTTGTGCCTCTCTCTTTTATCTCTGCCCTCTTTCTGCACTCGGGGCAGTTAAGAGAGAGAAGGTAGAACCAGGCGACCCCACACTGAGCTGCAGTAGAGCGATGTGAGACACCAGGTTTGTTTTAAGAGGGGGATCCAGCTGCCAGCAGGCAAGTTTAAAGACATAAAGAAAGCCAGTCGACTCCCAGCTGGTGAAATATTTAAAGACTTGCTACATATACAGAAACTGAATGAAAGAAGCCTCTTCACAGCCACATATTACGTTTGACATGGTACCATAGAGCTGTGATCAAATACAGAGTGCATTCACTTAACAACACAGATTAAATGAAGCTGGTATGCATGCAAAGCCTGTTTTTGAATGTTAAGTTGTAAATACAAAAACAGCCTCTACTGCATCTTTGACGCGCGAGTGCTAGGCAGCCTCGAGGCGCTGAAAGGTTTAGTGCTTTCCACGATGGAAGCCTTTTTAAAGCTTCAGGCCAATAGAAGTGAAAATGGGAAGCTGTGAGGCTGCCCGGGAGTCCAGAGCCATAAACACACACACAGCGGAGTAGGGCTGGGTATATCGATGATGTCTCGCAGGTATCATGATGTAGATTATAAGTCAATTACCATACGATCATCGTCAATATCAAGACAAAAATTACAAATATTTCTCACATAGCCTCATAATTACTATACACATTTATTCACATGCAATAGCATGAATTAAATATTTTCTATAGACTAGTAGTTAGTAGGGTTAGGAATAGAAAACTGATTTCAATTCTGGAATTGGATAGGCCTACTTAAGATCAGGAATCGAATACTTGTTGCAGAATTAAAATTTAAAATGTTGCTTATCGATTTCTGTGTGTGCATTTTAATGTGATTTTAAACCATTCTTTAAGCACAAGACTACGCAAAAGTAGACGCTTTAAAGATGTGTTCCCGGTAAAACAATTTATTCTTACTTTCGTAATTTTGTCAAGTTTTCGTGATTACACATCTTGATATGATATTTCTTTATTCCTAAGTTTACGTTGTTTATATTTTTTATGCAATTTACTTTGTTTTGCAGACTAAAAAATTAAACTGCATTCTAGAAATTCAGAATAGAAGTGATATCTCCCATTTAAAAAAAAAAAAAAAACAATATTATGAAGTATTTTATTTTGGTCTAATAAAAGTTAAACATCATATAAAATGGTAGCAGCCTATGTAACTACATCGGTTTCTGAATATCAATTTAAATAGTGTACATAATGAATAAAAAATAAATTAACATGACAGCTGTAATTAAAATTATTTTATATATACAATTTAGTTACCTTGCAAACAGATGAAATTGCAGTGCTTTGAGTTTCCAAAGTTGCCAGCTCTGTTATAGCTTATTAGAAGATTTATACTTTGCAGTATTTTTATTAAATTTTTTCACTACAAGCGGACTACGGAAACCTTAGAAGTTTGAACTCTAACCAGAAAGAAAGAAAAAAAAAACTTCCAATTTTTACTATTTAGAATGAACCAATTCGTCCACTGACTTCAGATACAAAAACATTCGAGCATAAATAAAAGTTTAAAAACAGCGAAACGCACACTATAACTATAGATATTGAACTCATCGATAAGAACAGTCTATAAATTATTAACACTAACATAACAGCAAAACCTTTTTGCCTGGGTTCACAGACAATGCTTAAGCCTAGACCCAGACTAAAATGCATGTTTGAGCTGTTTTAAAAAAAAGCAACTTTTTTTTTCTAAGGCATGTTTATAAAAGCTAATTAAATGTACTCATTTACTATGTCCTACTACAGGCTTAATCTACACCTTGTCTTTGAACACTGAGCCTTAATGTTTCAAGAATTAATTTAAACTGAATAGCAGGTAATCATTATAATGTGCAGCTAAACTCAACATGATGCATGTCTACAGTGTATGTCGGCAGTGTTGTCTCTCGTGGGGTGGGTACTTTACTAAACTGCTCCCATGTAGCGTGACTTTTCTTCCTTTTGTATTTCATTTTTGAAATACAAAAGGAAGAAAAGTCACGTAACATGGGAGCGTTTAGTGAAGTAGTTTAAAAAGACTAATCAAGAGTTGGGTAGCCTATGTCATGAGTAACGGCCATGAGGCACTATGTTAGGGATGCTCATATTGAGAGACTACATGGAATATCTGCACTTGTAAAAATGCATCTTTCACACCACAGAATTATTTAAACTAAAGCAAAAAGGTGAACAGAAACTAAAAAAACATACTTGTCCTTGTACATAAAAAACCTAAATAACTTAAATTAATATTAAAAACTGATGTTTTTTTATATTTATTATTATTTTTTATTATGATTAAAAAGCTCATGGGCATGCCATGCATCAACAACCCAAATACCAATATCAAGATATATATTAATTAAATATTGTCAAAAAGCTGAAAAACTCCCGCTCCATGCCCATGAGGAGGACAGTCATACTGTGAAACAGTCCTGTGATGTCAAGGGAAATAGACTCATGCTGCCTTCCTCCTACTCTCGTCAATCAGCCCCTGAATTGTTGTTTAAACAGTTTTCAAACACTCTTGATATCAAAGGATAGCTAATTTTGAAGTCTTTCACCACAGCAATTTTTGATCTGTGATGGCACTTCTGCTGCTCTGTGCTGGCAAAATTCAATTAAAAACAACTAATCTGAAACATTATTAATTTAATCTGCATGCTGGGGCCCTCGAGGGTATCAGGAGCTGTGGTCCCAAAAAACAAGAAAAAAAATAGCCTCATCTCTTGCACATGGGATCTCAAATGTAGGTTGTTTTTCAATTCCAGCCAAAATAAGCCTTTGCACAAACTATTTCTGGTGGCTTATAGAGCTGCTCCCATTCTGCTGACAGAAGCGAAATGAAATGAAGACGACAGTATCACCGGATCACATGACGCATCGCACACACTCACCTTGACTGGATGGCGAGGTAAATCGTTCGACGGAATGCCACCAAGTTCACCTCTGTCTGGTCGAAAATGGTGACTTTCTCTTCTTCTAAATAAAGAGAAGAAAAACTTAAATAAGCCAAAAATATAAAACAGGCAACTGAAGTTTATCATATGATATGTCTCCCTCCAGAGGTCAACAGTACTTGTTCTTTGAAGAGTCATTTTAATTCACAAGCTCACAGCTTTTTTGATGAAGCAAATAACAGAGCTAAGCTCATCTGATCACAGGAACAAAACTTAAGAACAGAAGAGAGAGCCACAGCTTAAACCCCAAAGACAAGGAGTACCTGAACTGTAATTATAATCAACGAGACATCCTACAGAAGTGACAAATTCAGGAACATTTAAAAACAAAAGAGCAGCAGATGACATGTTTGGTACAAAGGAGTCATCATATTTCTTCTTTTTTGGGGGAGGGGGACATGGAACATTTTATACTAATTTAAATACATCACATCTCAAAGTAATACATGTTGGTTTAAAATTGCAATAACAAAAATTAAGTACAAAAATAATTACATTTAATAAATGATATATACATACACACATTTCAGGGTTATCAACTAAAACAATATAATAATAAAAAAATGAACTGGGAAAAAAATACAAACTTAGTTGCAAAGGCAACATTTCACTTTTTCAATTAAAGTTGAAATACTAAAATAACTAACAAATAACTAATTTTTGAGGTACTAAAACTAATACAAATGACCAAAACAAACGGGTCATGGGGATTACAGAAGGTCATCTGCTGTATTCACGTGCATTATGTGCAGTGCATCAGGAAAATATTCACAGCACTTCACCTTTTTTCACATTTTGTTATGTTACAGCCATATTCCAAAATGTATTACATTTATTATTTTTTCCTCTCAATTATACAAACAATACCCCATAATGACCCCCCAAAAATACTCCAAAGTTTGTTTGAAATATTTGCAAAATATATTACAAGTATAAAAATGTAAAAAAAAAAAAAATTAATCCTTTGTTGAGGATACTTTGTTGAAGCCCCTTTGGCACCAATTACAGCCTTAAGTCTTTTTGAGTATGATGCTACAAGCTTGGCACACCTATTTTTGGGCAGGTTCTCCCATTCTTCTTTGCAGGACTTCTCAAGCGCCATTAGTTTGGATGGGAAGCACAGCCATTTTCAGATCTCTCCAGAGATGTTCAATTGGGTTCAAGTCTGGGCTCTGGTTGGACCACCCAAGGACATTCAAAGAGTTGTCCTGTAGCCATTCCTTTGTTATATTGGCTGTGTGCTTAGGGTCATTGTCCTGTTGGAAGATAAACCTTTGCCCCAGTCTGAGGTCAGAGCGCTCTGGGGGTCTGGTTTTAATTATGGATGTCTCTGTACTTTGGCTGCATTCATCTTTTCTTCAATCCTGACTAGTCTCCCAGTTCCTGTCGCTGAAAAACATCCCCACAGCATTATGCTGCCACCACCATGTTTCACTGTAGGGAAGGTATTAGCCAGGTGATGAGGGGTGCCTGGTTTCCTCCAGACATGACGTTTGCCATTCAGGCCAAAGCATTCAATCTTTGTTTCATCAGACCAGAGTATTTTGTTTCTCATGGTCTGAGAGTCCTTCAGGTGACTTGGCAAACTCCAGGCAGTCTGGTTCTTGGTCACCTCCCTGACTAGGGCCCTTCTCCCCTAATGCAGCCAGCTCTAAGAAGAGTCCTGTTGGTTTTCTTTCTGTCTGCCTGTCTGTCTGTCTCTATTGAAAATGATGGATAAATATGTGACCCCCATGCATGTCCATCACATCTGGCCCCCATTCAAATAAAGTTTGGACACCCCTGCCTTATGTCAGTGATCATCAGTATTCTCAGTCAAATCTTCTACTTTCATGACAGAGCTTGAAGAGAATCTCGTTGAAGTCTACATGTTTATAGCAGCTACTTGAAAGAGACATCTAAAAGTAACTATCACCCACTTGCGTACTGAGGTTTGTAACTGGCATGCATTGCCCAAGCATCTGCATTTGCATTCTTCTGTAGAGTATGTTTCTGGCCTAAAACTAAATTACAACTGTCATAAGTGCAAGAAACATTGTTAGTGGACCTTAGGGAGGGAAAAAAGATATTTTCCCTTTAATGCCTGAAACACAATGTGCTACACTCTGGAAAAGGCAGTCTCCTGATGGCCATAGTGTTTTATGCAGTTTTCCTCAACACACGGACCCACGAGACCATATGAGCAGGATTATCTAGGGGAGCTAATGCAAAGCATTGTCCCCAAACACCCGCACTCGCATAAGAACTCAGAACATGAACAAGGCTCATGAATGTGAGGATAGCGCCACCACACTCATCTAGTAACACTGAGTTTTAATACAATTCTTTTCACATTTTTCTCCAAATAAACAGCAAAGAATGTGACATGATGAATATTTCAAATAAATACCTTCTCCAGCTACCTCCTCTTCATCTTCCTCATCTTCATCATCTCCACTGCCACCAGCATCATCTCCAGAATCACTGCTTCCTTCATCAAGAATTTCTGGGGTATGGAAACAAGACAGATCAATTACACTTTTTAACTTTTAATCTTTACGTTTTTTTATTTTATTTTTAAACACAACAAACTTCATGGTTTGGTAACTTTATATGTTGGTCAGGTGCAGGGTTACTAGTTTCATTTTGTTTTGTATTTTCGTTTACATTTTCAATTGAGTACTGTGAAGTGCAGACTTAAATGCCCACAGTTGTCACAGTTTTTTTTTATTTTATAAAGAGCAAGACAAGTTGCATTACTGTAAAGAAATCCAATGCTGTGAAATTTAAATTTCATCCTACATGGGATTTATTTGAATTTGACTTCATGGAAAAATGACAACCGTAACACAAACACACTCTTGTCTTTGCCCAGGTCTCCGGGTCTTAGGCCATAACTATGTTCTGTCACTTTCTCCACTGCTGAAGGATTCCATTAGCTTTGCTTCTCAAGCCGTAAAAGGAGTAATCATCTCCGCATCAGAAAACAAGCATCTACAATTGTTGCAATCAAGGGCCACCATTTCAGCCTCCTGTACCATATGGCTGTCTTCAGTCCGTTGTACAATTAGTAGACAATTAAAATTCAAATGCGCTAGCAGAGATGGAGCATCAGAGGGCATCTCTTTTAATAGGCGGTAATGAGAAGAACAGAATATGCGTATATCAAACGAATCATTAACTCACCCCGTTTAATTGCTTTGTACTTCTCCTCATTCTCCAGGAAGTTGGGATCCAACTTGAAGACATCTGCAAAAGAAATATTGTTGATGTAAAGCAGACATTCGTTTGCAATTACACGTTTCGCAGCAATTAAGTCAGTGCCAATGAGATGTAATCAGAGGCAATTACCCATAAAGAAAAATTTGCTGTGTATTAGTCGTATTACATAAAAAGAGCTTAATGTGATAATGGCTGTTCATGTTCCCCGAAGGCCTGCTTGTATGGATTTTCAATTAGCGCACTTTGTCTCAGAAGCCTCAGAAAAGATGCTTATCCGTAAACATCAGTACATACAGTGGCTAAATATGAGAACAGAGAACAAAACCCTCAATTACACAGACAGAGCAGGGACTGCAGCCTCTGGTTTGAGAGCATGCGTTCCACCGTGGGTGGCTTTAGAGAGAAGGAAGTCATCCATTATGATTGTATCAAGGTAATTAGCTGTTAAACATGAGAAATTGAGGCCTGGCAGGTTAGGTGAGAAAGGTAGTGAATCGCACTCAATGAGGTAAAGATGAAAGTAAAGTGATTTTTTGTTGATGTTTTTTTCAAAGCATTTCTTTCTTAATGACTGACAAAGCTAATAATTAAAACTACACTGTCATGCGTTCAAATGTTTGGGTTCAGTTTTATTTTTATAGCCAGTCTATCTCTCTTCCACATTTGTTTTCAAACCTCAAATAAAGATTCAAACTGCCGTGATTCAGCGGATTTATACACGATTCGTATCACCAAATCACGTGATTTCAGCAGTTTGCCAGATTGACACGCGATCCGCAGCATGATTCCCGATCGTTTGAATCTTTATTTGAGGTTTGAAAACAAATGTGGAAGAGAAGACAATGCTGAATAGTCGTATTGTTTGTTATTTTTGGACCAAAATGTATTGTCGACGCTTCAAAAGAGTCTAACTACGTGGACAGCAAGTGAACATACACTTACATTCAAAGGACAGAAAGGCCTCGGACTAAATCTAAAATATCTTAAACTGTGTTCTAAGGATGAACATAGGTCTTAGGGGTGTGGAACGACATTGGGGTGAGTCATAAATGAAAGAAATTTCCTTTTTGGGTGAACTAACCCTTTAAGGAGAAATTTAAAAAAAATATTGAAATATTTCTTATTTTTTTAAAAAAATCAAGAATCTTACTTAAACTTAAAACTTTACTTAAAAAAAAAAAAATATATATATATATATATATATATATATATATATATATATATATATATATATATATGCATATATATACATACACACATGCATATATATATATACATATATACATACATACAGACATACAGACATACATACAGACATACATACAGACATATATAAAGATTTAAGATTTACACCGGTAGCTCAGAGCTGTACAGCAGCATTTAAGTGTGAAACTGAATAAATAAATGTAAAAATAAAACACTACATAGTGTTCACAATAAAATATGCATTGTTTCTTAGCTACTGTATTAGTTTTTCAGTCAAGAGCAGTGAGTAAGTTTATCTTTTGTTGTTGTAACATTAAAGTAATAGTTCACTCAAAAATGATTTGAGAAATTCATTGAGAAATGAATACAGGTTTGGAACAATATTAGAGTGGGTAAATAATGACAATTTTAGAGGTAAACTGTCCCTTTAAGGACAGCGTGTTCACTAGGCTGCGCTTCGTGCATCTAATAGACACATGCTGATTTTACTTTCACTTTAGACATAACCAACCGTGTTTATGTAAACCTTGTGTATTTGACAGTATTAACGCAGTAAGGCGTTTAGTGCGCACACTTTTAAAAGCGCATGTTGAAACTGTGCATTAGCACGCAAATTAAATGTTTAACCGGCAAGGCTTTAAAACGCATGCAAATAATTAACTTTCGTGATTGTGAATAACTATAGTGTTCCATGAGTATAACTGTACCACTAACGTGAAATGTGAATGCATATCACGTTGTTCAGTATATTGGGATGGAGGCAAATGATTTTCAATTAATCAAATACATTTTTTGAAAAATAAATAATTAAATGCAAAACCGAAAAAAGAGAGGGAAAAAAAACGCAATTCACTAAACTACTGATTTTGGATTTCAATCAGTATTGATTTGAGGTTAAAAGAAAATTTAAGAAAAATCTTAAATCAGTTTTTGCTGAAATCTCAAATTCCCACTCCTTATATAAAGAAAGGGAAAAGGTTTAAACACTTTGAAATGGTGTGAATAAGTGCAGCTGGTCTTACTTAAGATGTCCTCTGTGTTGTATTCGTCCTCCAAAGGAAGCATGTGCGTGAACTGGTCCTCCTCCTCCACTAGGTCAAGCCCGTCTGGGATGATGGGGTGGTCCTTAAATCCATCCTTCCTGATGGCAAACATCACCTCAATCATGTACTGTACACGCTTATCTATCTCTGACTCATGTAAGATGTTCCTCAGACGTTCAAAGATGGCTGAAAAAAAAAATTACAGTGTAGATATAACTCAAGATAAAATCATCCATTCAATAATGATAACTAGTAAAAAATGTTAAAAATGTACCATTGATGCCTCGGGGAGAGACCTCTGTCAATTTGAGACCACACTCTTTTAGAAAGCTGATGGCAACCTCTACACTGTCATCAGTGGGTCTTTCCAACAACAGGGTTAACATCTCCAGGCACAGGACTTCATGTGCCTTTGTGACAACAACAAAAAAATACAATAATACAGTTAATTTAAAACCCATACTCCACAGGCTAAACAAAAATCTGTTAAAGCTCTAAAATGACATACCACATTCTGGTTGATGAGATGAGCCACAAACTTGGATGCTGTGAGACATTGTTGCTACAAGAAAGATACAAAAAAAAATTAAAACATTATTGAAATCAGTGTGCCATTTAGAAACCCACAGCAAGCTTCATAAAGACTTACTTTATCATTCCTCCTGTAACCTTTTCGGAAATTGAGGATAAGTCTCTTGAGGATAAGTTCTCCGATCTGAGGAAACTTAGAGTTGATGATGGCTAGCACAGCAGAGTACACATGGGTGAAGATGGGAGAGGCAGCCTGGGCCTGAAGAACCGACCTGGCAAGAAGACCCCTGGAGAGAGACACATCAGGACAGACACATCATCAATGTAACATAAGCTCTCTTTAAAAACGCTGCTTTGCTCTTTCCTGCCTACACATGGAGCATCATAAGTGAATCTACATAGGCAACAACTCATTCACCACACAGAAGCACGCAAATGAGAAGCACACAAAACAATAGCAATAATTGATTTCAATGGAGTTTGGTGTTAGTATGTTGCCAAGCTACAGCATGCACACATACACTAACTTTCAAAAGGTTGGGGGTCAGCGAGTTGTTGTTAAAAAAATAAAACTACACTTATTCAGAAAGAAAGTATTACATTGATCAAAATTGATAAAAGACATTTATAATGTTACAAAAGGTTCTATTCCAAATAAATACTGTTCTTTTTAACTTATTATATCCTCCAAAGAACTCAAGAAAAAATGTATCATGGTTTACACAAGAAGTTAAGCAGAACAACTTTTTTCCAACATTGATGATAATAAGAAATGTTTAAACAGCATATATTTTTTTCAGAAGGATCATATGACACTGAAGCCTGGAGTAAAGGTGCAGATTTCAGCTGTCATAGGAATAAATAACATTTTGTAGAATTTTTATTTTTTTCTATACAATATTACAGTTTTTCCTGTATTTTCGATCAAATGAGCATAAGAGACTTATTTCAAAAACATAAAAATATTACCAACACCACCCTTTTGAAAAAATATTGCATGTAAATATTGCATTCCAATCAACATCAAATAACTCTAACTTTATTAATATTAATATCTTTAAGTTTAAACTACAACATAGGCTGATTATATTATTCTTAATATAGATTAAACAAAAGTGCTTTAGCCAGGATTCAGCCTGACTCAGAATATTCTAGCGGATGGATCTTCTTCAGATGGTGGAACCGATCACTGACGGTGATGTCACGTGCATAACCTCAATACAGAGCGGCAAAATGCACTTAATGTGCATCCCGTGTGCAAAATGATGCGCTATAGAAGCAATGCAGAGTCACAGTGTACAGTGCTCCTATGCCGCAGACACAGTTTATTGAGCATTTTCTTTTAAGTTTTAAATTTCAGTGAAGAACAATTCATAGCGCTCTATTTTCTATTTATGCAAAACTATAGCATATATTTAATGCTGCATTTATTTAATTAAAAATGCAGCAAAAAACGTAATACAGTGAAATATTATTCTGATCTACATCATCTGTTCATTACGTGAATATATAGTAAAGTGTCCTTTATTTCTGTGATCAAAGCTGAATTTATCATCATTACTCCAGTCTTCAGTGTCACGCATCACTCATATTAGGATTTGATGCTCAACAAACATTTATGATTATTATCAGTGTTGAAAACAGTTTTGTTGCTCATGATGCTCCTTCATTGCTTTCATATATTGTCGAAATCGTCTGACTGTAGTCATCACCTTTCAGCTCATAACGATTGTTTTCCTTCAGCTGCAGCTCCAGCGCGACAGTAAGTTTCTAAGAATCCGCGTTTGGACTTTCTGTGAGAGAGCCCTCCTCATATTTAGATACGAACAAAATGACAGGTCATGCATAGATTATTTTTTGTCTCTGAATTTAAATCTTGATGTATTCACATTGGTTTCTATGTATACACTTGCCCGTGATCTCAAGAAGCGCGCAATCAACCGAGGTTAGAGAAAGCGGTCTTTAGCGTCTCTGTTAACTTGCCCGCCCTCGCTCCAGGTAACGCCGTTTCGAATCCCGCTCGGAGCGGGTCGACTAGGACCGGTGAGACCCAGTAAAAGTGCGGGGGATAAAAATACACTTTATTAAAAGTGCACTTTATTAAAAGTGCACCGAACCACTTCCACCCCACTGAATTAACGTTAGTCTTTCTCCTCTTATCAACTATTTCTTTCTCCTTACTTGTGGAAGTTCGTTCAGTCACATTTGTGTTGCGGTCAGGGAAACTCTTTTTGTAGCTAAAACTTGCCGCGTTGGATCTATCAGCCTACTACTGCTGAGCACTGACTGCGTTTCTGTGGTGTACGTCATCGCGCAAGTAGCCAATCATTTTCTGCTCTTTCTGACGGCTGCACCTGGAACGTCAGTCAGTGAGGAATGCTGTAATGTATATATTGAAATATCGGAAATGTGTTTAAAAATCATATCACCGTTATTGAAAAAAAATATATTGCGATATATATTGATATTGAATTATTGTCCAGCCCTATGTTGAGGTAAAATAATGCATTTTGAATTACACAGAATTTTTTTAATCAATATTATTGGGTTATACATACTGTACATAGTGTAAACAGTCAATAATAGTATACTTTTCTTTATTTAATAATATTTAAACCTATAATCAGAACTTTTCGTTCTGCATTTGCCATCTTGGATGGGTTTTTGTCCACTGCACTTAACAAGCATTATGGGATTGAGCGTTTGGCCAAATTAAGTTATTTTAGGAGTTAGCATAATTCCGCTCACTTTCTGAAACAGACGTCAAACTGGGATTGTGCCTATGACGTCTTTGAATGCTGCCTATGTAGACAGCACACTAGGAACAAAGCCATAGATCAAAAAATGACAAGATCTGTAGTTTTTACCTGCCCCTCACAATATTCTCCTGCAGCAGCTCTTGAATAATGTTGGCAATGTTGGAAACGTTCACTTTGTTGATCAGACCATTGATGGACTTCTTCAGGGCTTCCCAGCTCATTCTCTGATACTCCAGACTGTGGAATTAAAAAGAAAGAATGGATAAAACATTTTTTTTTAAACCTACACTGATCCAATGATGCTGAATCTCTTGAAGGAGACACTAAGCCTGTTAACAAAACGTCATGTGTCTTTAGAGCCCCATAATATACCATTTTAAAGGTCACAGTTTGCACAACTGTAATAGCCGAACAAAACACTCCACGCTGTCTGCTTTCCAGTCTGTACTTAAGCACGAAACAGCCTGCAAGGAAAATGCTGATGGTAAGGAGTTTTTTAGTTGTTCTTCGAGAAAAGCTATCTCCCCAACAACACTAAATTCCTGCCCTTAGCTGTTCTTGAGACTGATCTCTGATGTATTGTCTCTCACCTATCATCCAATGTCTGGCCTCAAGCACCACTCCAGCTATAGATATCCCACATCCCTAAGGGACACCGCTATATTTCCTGGCTGGTGACCTCTATTCCTCTGCATGAAGAAATTTAATAGATCCCTTCATTGAATCCAGGTGGATGTGTTTCCCACCATCAATAAATCACAATCTATTCTTATCACAATGTCTGAAACGACTTCAAAATCAATATAATTTAAGATGGATCAACAAAGACCACCTATCTTACCCGGTGATCACTCATTAGAGGTGGGAAATGAATCAAAAAATTATATTTCTGTATTTTTCAGCCTTTTGACATTAATCAATAAATACTTCCGTATTTGCTCTAAAATGGCTTAAAGGGCAGATCATTATTAGGAATTAAATATACTGGTTATATTATAATTAAAAAGAAAAGATGCAAAACATTAAACAGACCATTTTTAAAATAAATACATGTAGTCATATTCTAGTGAACGCATAAATGTATTTATAAACACCAAAATTACAATACAAAGTAAAAAACGAGTTTTACCTACATACCATTGTTCAAAAGTTTGGGATCCATAAGATTTGTTCAATGCTTTTGAAAGAAGTCTCTTATGCTCAATAAGACTACATTTATTTGAACTAAAATACAGGGGAATATTATTAAAACGCTAAATAAAGTTTACTATTTTGATACATTTAATCAATGTCAATGTATCAAACAGTTGTGCTGCTTAATATTTTTGTGGAAGCCATGAAACTTTTTTCTGAATTCTTTGATGAATAGAAAGTTCAAAAGAACAGCATTTATTTGAAATAGAAATATGTTGTAACATTATAAATGTCTTCTGTCACATTTGATCAATTTAACGCAGACTCTTGCTGAATAAGTATTTATTTATTTTAGAAAAATTGTACAGACCCCAAACTTTTGAACGATTGTGTATATAATAAAAATCATTGTATATCTCTTTAAAGATTTTAACTGATTCATTGGAATGGATGATAATTAAAAATTAAAACAAATGTAATTTAATTTAAATCTACAAAATTAATCTACAAAAAGAACTGCAGAGTAAAATGAAACCAACCTGCTCTTGTCAGTGATCTGAGCCTGCATCATACGCAGTTTGGCCGGTGGGATGTAGGCCCCACCGGTGCGGGTCAGGATGGGGTCCAGCCCTTCCTTCCTCTTCTTCACTGGAGGCTCCTCGGTGGGAGGTTTATCATTTTTGTCTGGGGATGCTGACCTTCCCCTCCTCCTGTGTTCCCAATCCCTATCTCTGCTGGAGCGCCGCTCGTAACGATCCCGATCGCCATAGCGATCTCGATCACGCTCACGCTCCCTGGATCTGATGCGAGGACAGCAGAAAAAACCGCATTCTATCATCTTAAAAATATATCTAAATTACGGCACATGCTTTCAATGCAAAATGCTGAACAGTTAGTACATGCGTTCATGAGCTCAAGGCTAGATTATTGTAATGCTCTACTGGGTGGTTGCCCTGCTCGCTTAATAAACAAACTCCAGCTAGTCCAAAATGCAGCAGCTAGAGTTCTTACTAGAACCAGGAAGTATGATCATATTAGTCCAGTTCTGTCAACACTGCACTGGCTCCCTATTAAACATCGCATACATTTTAAAATCTTGCTTATTACTTACAAAGCACTAAATAGTTTAGCTCCCCGGTACATAAGCGAGCTCTTAACGCATTATACCCCATCACGTCGATTGCGGTCTCTAAACTCTGGCCAGTTGATAATACCTAGAATATCTAAATCAACTGCAGGCGGTCGATCATTTTCCTATTTAGCTCCTAAATTGTGGAATAGTCTTCCTAGCATTGTTCGGGAAGCAGACACACTCTGTCAGTTTAAATCTAGACTAAAAACACATCTCTTTACTATGGCATACACATAGAACATTTTTAACTTTCATTATTCAATTCAATTGACTGATTGTTAGGCTGCGTTAACTAGGTCAGCCGGAACCGGGAACACTTCCCATAACACCTGATGTACTTGTTACATCATAAAAAGAGTGGCATCTACGCTAATGTTAGTCTCTCTGTTTATCCCGAGGTTTATCCCGGATCTGGGCCCTGTCCGGATCGGATGGTGGACCTGCCTGGACATGACCAACGCATCCTGGAGTGTCTGCTGAGCCGTGTCAAATGGTGTCTCCTCTGAATTTGCCTCACTGGCACGACATGCTCAAACCCGTCTTCGGCGCAATAATTCCGATCTTTCATGTATTCATACTCTTGTGTAATTGACGCCCCATCCTAAATAAATCTGTCTCTTCCGTGATACCCTGAAAATTTTGAATAATCCGATCTAATATGATTTCCGACCTGTAAGGTTGCCAGAGTAATAATCTTACACGGTGTGTTAATAGGCCAGAGGAGAACTGGCACCCCGACTGAGTCTGGTTTCTCCCAAGGTTTATTTTTCTCCATCACGCCCTGATGGAGTTTTGGTTCCTTGCCACTGTCGCCTTTGGCTTGGCTTGCTCAGTTGGGGACACTAAAAATATGATTAAAGTTATTCAACTTATTATACAAATAAAATCTATGAATTAGGTCTTATTTAATTCTATAAACTATAATACTGATCTGCCAACATTGTCGCTATATGATAAATTAAAATAAGCTGATAACATCACTGTTTTCTCCAGTACGACTGTACAGCCAAATCTAATTTTGTCGCAATATTATCCTGTTTGACACTGTGAAGCTGCTTTGACACAATCGTGATTGTAAAAGCGCTATATAAATAAAGTTGATTGATTGATTGATTGAAAAAATGTCAGATCTGAAAGATGTGATTTTTTACATCAGGACGAAAAAGACAACAGCAAATCTGTCAAGAACATAATCACCCATTTCCCTCACCTACGACCCCTTCCGTAACGTTCTTGAGGAGAGTGAGATCTGGAGCGAGATCTAGAGCGGGATCTTGACTGTGACCTCTTTCTATCCCTGAAATAGAGAGACAGACAGTTACGTTTTTTAAGAAAGGTCTGAATTCAAAAACATAGATTGTAAAATCAAGACTAACACAAGACTTACCTCTCAGGTGAGGAGCTTCTTTGTCTATTTTTATTCTCATCATCAGAGGCACGCTGAAACAAACAGAATTTTTTATTGGATAGCACTGTTTAAGAAAATTTCTAAGAATTGATCGCTAAAACTAATGGTCAATCAATCATCAAATTAATTAAACTGATCAATTAAAAATCATGAAAATAAGCAATAATTTAAATAATTGAATACATTTAAACTATATGCAACACACTAGCTCCCGATGAGAGCAGCTTATTTAAGTATTTATTTACTATTATAGTATTTATATTTCAGAGATTTATATTTCAGAGAATGATTGACAGCTGCAGCAGAGGGAAAATGAGTTTCCGTCAACTTTAATTCAAAGATGGAAATACTATTAATATAATATCCTTGTGCCACACATTTAGCTATGGAATGGCTTTAGATGACTTTGTACCAGCAAATCATAATATGAGAGTGATTGCTGCAGGATCATGTGACGATATATATTTATGATTATTTAATTATGAAGACAGGCCGAATCTGAGCAATTGTCTGCCTGTAAGTTTTGTCGACAGACGGAGGCGGCAATTCTGCAGGAAAAACCCTGTATAACATTATAAACCAACAATACCTAACCTGCAGCGATCTCACCAGAACTTTGCCAGTAACGGCCAATAAGACGGGAAGGCACAGCGCCGAACTCTGGCCTCAGGGAGAAATGTGTTGCAGTGGCAGATACCACAGACATTAAAAGATGCGCAGCCAGAAGAAACACGGTTCACCCTAGGGCTAGGCGATAAAGCGATAACGATAATTATCACGATATCATTTTCCCTGATAAAACGATAACAACAGTTCGATAAAGTCTCGATTTATAATGCTTACGCGCCATGCATAATGTTGCGCATGCGTATTGCAGACTGGGCTTCAGGGTGCTGCACGGGCTGTTGTTTACAGTCAGCGGCTGACAGACTTGGAGGATCGGAGTGAAGTGGAGCGATAAAAATTAGCAATAGTGAAGAAAATGCAGCACTCACAACCAGCTCGGAGGACACAGATATCGTTGACAAGTTAGTTTGCTCAACTTCAGTGGTTTGGAGATATTTTAGCAATCCCATCCGACATAAAACAGCGACGAAGGCTTACGTGGACTGCTTATCATAGGGTCACGTTCACCACACGGAATTTAATTATTAAATGATCGTGCTTCTTCGAAGTTCTGAAGAATGAATTAGTTCTTCTATATAACATTGAGCCCAATACAGCGGTAAATCTACATTAACTACATTCACACACAGGCTATAACCTTGTTAGTCGCGGTGGGTGACTGACAACAAGCTAACGCTACCAAACTATATTCACTTAAACATCGGACTTGTACATGATCGCTATCATAATTGTTTGTCTTTGGTGATGTATTTATGACTCAGCATCGCCTGTATCAAAAGAGAAATAATGTCATCCGATGTTTAAAATGAATAAAATAGACTAGACAGCCATTACTGCAGATCCACAAATACTGAACTTTGCTCTCTCCCTCCTCTCGCGGCCAGCCCACTGTTGGTGAGAGATGCACAGGGGACCTTTTTCTTTTTTTTATATTTTTTTGCCCGTTTGCGTTTTTAGTGTTTTACTACTTACACGATTAAGTAATGATATTCTTGATATACAGTGTAGAGTAAAAAATTATATTTTAATAAATAAATCTACCTTAGTTTTAATAAATTGTTCACCTGTTTGGGAAGTGTTTGTCATGTTTTGACAATAAAGGATAGTTTAAAACCAAAGTTAACTGTCTGTTTTCTACATCTTTCACTCTGGAGCAAAAATATGCCTTTAAACTTTAAAGAAATAAAGATTTTACATTTATCGTGATATTTATCGATATCGACTGATAATTATATCGTGATAATTTTTTTGGGCCATATCGCCCAGCCCTAGTTCACCAGCGCTCATTGGTGCTCAGTGTTCTGATTTATTTAGCTCATATTTACTGTTTTTGTGGAGCCCATCCAGAATTACTGTTGGTGAAATTATATTCAGATTTGGTCCTGAGATTTCCACAGAAGATATGTATCAGTTTTATTATCTATTGATACCAGGATGTAAAGAAAGTTTTAACCAGTATAAAAAAGTAAAAAAGTATTGCCCACCTTAACTACAAACAAAACAAAACAATCAACCATTGTTTAAATATGAATACCTATAATATAACCAGTATATCTAGAATCTACAAGTAGATTTAAGGAATTAACATTACAAAAATGCTGTAACTGTAAATCACCTTGATATGTGTGACACTACTCCTTATTTTGTGCCATATACCGTCATCACTGTCATCCTCACTGCTGTCACTGTCTGAACCGCTGGCCCTGGATGATGCCCTCGCCACAGGACTGCCAGCCCGTGGACTTCCCTCAGGTTGAGCTGAACCAGCTTCAGGGTTACACTGGCCGTCTGAAAAACAAAAGACAAGGTTTTCAGACAGCTGTCATCATTCAAAATAAACCACAGTGATGAACGAACAAAGATAATGTTGAGAGAAAAGAGGGTGTAACTTTTTTTTTTTTTTTTTTTTTATGTCAGAAGAGTTCAACAATCAATTTGTGTTTCTGTATCTCGTTACTGTTGCACAGTACGCATGCCATCAAACCATGCAGGGATGTGTTTCCCATAAGCATCATTAGCCATCTGCGTAGGGTGACCAAACATCCTGTTTTCCCAGGACATGTCCTGGTTTCAAGTCCTGTCCTGTCCTGGCTGCCTGCCTGCTTTTTTTTTTTTAAAGTGATGAAAATGTCCTGGTTTTCATAATTTTCCATTGGGCCATTAAATTGACCGGCAGTCGAGTATTAGTCATAGAGTCTGCGTTCCTACCACGTGCATGATGCAATCGATTTGCGTTAGTATAACCTGCCCGCCCGCCCACACTTAATGCACTTATCTAGAAAGTAACGAAGAGGTGGCTTTATCACCCATCATCCAATGTCTGGCCTCAAGCACCACTGGGCAGTATAGCGGTTCATACCAAAATACCGGTATTTATTTTTTTTATGATATGAATTTTGATGATACCGCAATATCGATTTATCGCTTAAACAACTTTCGGAACGCAGCCCAGAGCGATGCTGTTTATGAGGGGTCCCTTTTCACTGTTGCACTGTTGTGAGAGCACAGCGGAGATCACAAGGCTGAATCTGAAATCTCCCACTGAAGCATCATTTACTTTTCTCTATGTTATCCACTAATATAGTTCACTTGAAGGAGTGAATGAAAACGAGTGCGTAAAATTGGACAGGCATTGTGTGTACATCAGGGGTACAATTGTTATAACAGTGCAATGTGAGATTGAATGAGTCCACAATAACATCCACTACAGGACAGCACTACAAATGTCTGTCCTCTCAAATAGTGGCGGATTAGATTTGCTGCCGCTAGGGTGCATCTAGATTTCTAGGCTAGGCGATTTGGGATTCAGCCCTTGATTACAGCGGAGAATTCAAACTTCACGCGGCGCACGCTTGAGAGCGTGTTCTGCGCGGAAAGTCACGATTAGATTACCAAAGCTAACCAAATGTATCATATAGATCAGATTCAGAGTGGAGCGAGTGTGATTAAGTTTTTTTATGAGCATATTTCATATACTCTATTGCTCTAAACATGAACTAGCAGCAGTAGCAGACCACTGACTAGCAGCGTGTATGCGCACATTTTCATCACATCTTCAAATGAAACGTATGCAAAAGACTGATACAGCGTACTCTGATTCAAAGAAGATTGGGCAACAAAGTGACTGCATGCTTTCTTTCTGTGTTAAACTGACGTGTCATTTGTTCAGAGACTGTAGTGCTCCTAAATGTACTGAAAATATCCTTAGACTTTTTAAATGTTCTTTTGTGTTTCTCCCTCGTTTTGGCAGTTTGTTGTTAGGGTTAGATTTTTAAAATGCTTAAGATGCCCTTAAATCTGTTTTTTTCTTCTCTCTATGGTCATAATTTGTCTGTAATAATGAGTGTGTTGCAGGTCTGTGTTTTATAAGTTTTCTTCTCACCGCATCATTTTGTGGGGCTTTGCAAATTCTGTATTAACTCTAGTGTTTTTTTTTTTTTTTTTTTTTTACAATATTCACTCATCATGACAGTAAAACAGGGCATTCGAGACAATGTACTGCACTATTTTCTCTATCAATCAGTAGAAAATATGGTTAACACCTGGTCATGCAAAGGGGAAAAAAACCTGTCATATACCACAAAATATAGTGAGGCGGCAGAGGTATTCAAAAAAAAAAAAAAACAATACACAGACCGAGCATCACGTACACGTGTGTTAGTTAAACGAAACTGTGTTAAATGAAAATGCCATTCATTCACAGAGACACGCAGAACATGCAGGATTCATATTTAAGTCTTTTTGCGGTTTAATATTCAGACACTAATCTTCATAGCCAGATGAGTTCTCAGGTACTCAACCCTACAACAAACATTCGTAAAAAGCATTGCAACGTTGTGTGGTTGGAACTACACCTTGCTAGTTTCTCCAATGATGCATCATACCATGGTGGTTGAGCAGCGAGTTATAGCGGAGTACAGGAAATAAACCCCATGCTTGGAGTCAAACGCTGATTTACATTTCTATTTAAGAATGATTCAAAGGATGATTTTTTTCAAACCTGAAGTGACATTCAAACCAACAGAAGCCAGAGCTCAATAACAGAGCATTGAATCAGTGCTGGGAGCATAAAAGCCCATGAAATAATCATAAAGAGCAGATCATTCTGCCAAGCTCACGACTGAGCCTGTGACTCAACACCTGCTGTTTTTCCTGCAGATCTCTTTGTCAGTTCAAACACAGGCACCAAATAAAGAGAACAAAAGCAGTGAAGCATTTATCAATGCAGTTTTCACACTTCCTTCGAAGACATTTTCGATAAGTACTTATCACAACACACGCACAACAGTGCAGAGATTTAAAAATGCATGATGGGATGATTATTGTTAAATGATCTTGAAATACGTAATTGCTGCAGTCGCAGTGTGAAGAGGCTCCCAGACAGCTGGTATAATTTCCCAATATGTAGTTCAATCTCTGCCACAGCTTCAATCTTAATGTAGAGCACAAATGGTGTGATTAATAATGATCAGACAATTTTATATACAGCCCTGGGGCAGTGGTGGCTAGTGCTGGGACGGTATGGATTTTTTTTACGCGGTTGAAAAGCAAGAAATTCCTGCGGTTCAGCGGTAAAACGCTTTTAAACCAGTGATATAAAAAAAAAAAAAAAAGTAAAAAAAGACGTGCAACAGGCATGGCACCATGGCCCCTTTTGCACGTGTTGTTGTGAGTGTGACAGACACATTATCTTTTTCTATAGTTTGCTCTGTAAATTAAATTGAGTATAACTAATGCATATACTATTTTTTTTATTTATATATATATATATCTCCTACATTTTACAATAATAAATGCTCAAACATCCATTTCATAAGCATGCTGCGTGTTTATTTTCCGTCAGTGAAACAACACATAGGCCTAGCCTACAGCCTGTAAAACATTTAAAGGGTTATAAGTAAATAATGGTAATATTAAGAATATAGGAAAATTAAATATTTGTTTAAAAAATATTTGTTTTATAGCCTATTGCCCCACAATGCGTCATACCGGTCTGCACATTAAGATGAATGTGGGACACGAGCTGGATAGACACCGTCTCGAATATCTTCATCTTCATGATTTCTCCTGATTTCTCAAAGCAACACTTGTTGTAAACGTGAATTTTATCTTCCACAGGGCCAAGACATTTAGGCTATGTTTGATTATGCACTGCTAGAGAAAACGAAAGTAAAACCGCTGGGTGCACGTGAAATGCGCTATTCAAATAAACTTGACGCGCCTCAAGTCTGATAACAAGCACAAACTGTGTTAAATAATATTTTGTCCTACAGTGTTTTTCTATTTTACCAGAGTAAAAGATGTGAACGGGTGTAATAGACTTAAGCAAACGAAAGGAAGAAACGTTTATAATTCCCTGCGAAAATGAGTGCGACGCGAGTGAAGATTTGAGAAAAGAAACGAGATGTCCCGTGGGATAAAATGGACAAACGTTAGAGCGATTGTTAAAATTCACAGAAATAGAAATATCCGATGACCAGATTGCACCAGATATGGGTTAGAGCTTCCCACAGATAAAAAAATGTCAACAGTCAATTTAATTTAAGATCGCTCGTTTGTTCCATTTCAAGCGAGCTTTGCTCAGTGTCTTAAACTGAAGAAAGTGGCAATTAAATCTGTATTCCTGCAAGCAGTAAGTAGCAATTTATCCACTTATTGACTGTTTAAACAATTTTTGATTAAATTGAAAGTTTCTTAGAGAGACAGCATTGTCTAGATATAACGCAAGATGCTTACAGTAACAATAGGAAACGCCAAGTACCACACAAAACTAAATAGTGTGTCTAATGACAAAGGTTAATATTATTTTGTATTACAAAATACAACCGTAGATACTTTGCTTGCAGATCGTTCACTCGATCCTTCTAGCAAACGTCACCTTTTCCACCATATAAGTTAAAACGATAGTCATTTGACAAGGCTATTCATTTTGTTAATCAAGTTATATATTCCTATTTTTGAGAACTGAAGTATGGTGTTTCCTATGATGTTTTTGTCTATTTGTATTTCAGATTAGGCTACATCACAGTCACTGCGTAACGTTAGCCTACAATTTGACTAACGTTATATAAACATGCAATATCGTTGACGAAAAAAGACAAGTATACAATGTAGGCTGAATGACACTAAGCAGAACATCTCAAATGGAGATTGATAAAATGCATTATATCTGATTATGATAAGTGCAAAGATGTGAGTGGGTCAGAAATTATGGTTATATTTAGTTTAATATTAAGTTATGTTTTGTAGAAAGCATTTATTTCATTTTGCATAAATTGTATCTTAATTTGAAATAAATAAAAATGTTAACATTAATGCCTTTACTGCACTAACTTTTGACATCACGGCACAATGTACAAGAAGAGTTGAGATGATGTCGTTTCCGTCGCCCAGCTTTTCCTTTCGAAGAGATAAGTCAGATGTGACATTCTTGCGGTTTTGTGAAATGTGCTGCACACATATAAACATACTGACCACTGAACAACACAACTTCCTAAATAGGCGACATGTAGCCCTGGGTTTTTTGGGAAGTTATAAAAATCGGACTCTTTTGTGGGAAAGTGTAGTTGTGCACGTGTCAGGAGGCTGGAGGACACTCATTTTGCTTTCGCCTGGGCAGATTTTGGATGTGCAACAGCTCAGCAGAAGGGATGATTTAAAGCATTTTATGGATGATAACTTTGACTATAAGAGCTAGTGAAGTGAGACTGTTAGTGATGAGCTCCAGAGACTAGAGAGCAATAGATCAGATAAACAGGCAGGAGCGGCGAGGTTACACGTGTCCACAGTGCTACACTGAGACTGGATGCAGATGAGCCCTGTGTTAAAGAGACCTGGGAAATTGACTTTGCTGTACCAAGACTGATTTTGGAGCCACCCAAAGCAAATGGCAGCAAAATATCTGTTTGTTATTTTTTTTTTTTTTAAAGAAATTAATACTTCTATTCAGCAAGGATGCATTAAAGGACAACTCCGGCAAATTTTTAAGTTTATTTTGATCGTTATATCTTTGTGAGTACAGTCACAAAATGCAATTAAAATGTCTGTCCAACATGAACAGGTCCCTCACACGACAACGAGATGCGTTTAGTCACATTGTTTAAATTCACCTGTTTTAGACGGCTAGCTGTGTCTCGCGCTGAAGTCCCGTGGGGACTCAGCGGTAGCCGGAAAAAAGGCAATCCAGTTGGTAAGTGTCATGTGTGTGTAAAGCAAAATTATTTTAAATTACTGCACATCTTTCCTCAAGCCGGGTGTGCCCAAAGGGAAGGATAGATAAAGTTTACATTACCTTCACAGTGGCTGCACCCGTCTTTAAACACGGAATGGCATTTTTCTTCAACCGGCCCGACTGTGTTGTGTCTTTGTAAGTTAGTCAAGTGTTTGCTGCAAATTTTTACAATTCGGAAAGGCACAAACGCGAACAATTTCTTCTTCACTTGTAAGCCCGATCGGATCATCACTCTAGTGTTGTACAGTCACGAACTTATCGTTCTTTTGAACCGGGCGAACCAGTTCACCAAATCGGACTGAATTGTTCTAAACGGTTCACGTCTTAAATCAGGGCTGATCACACACGTTATTTTAATTACTCACTTTCTGACATGAGTGACAGTCCCTCTGAATAAACATAACGGCATAAACGTCTGGGCATTAACTTTAATAACTCCATGTTGCAAGCACCAATCCGGTTCGTTTTTCTTCTTCTATAGACTGTACTCATAAAGATACAACGAACAAGATAAACTTAAAAATTTGCCGGAGTTGTCCTTTAAATTGATCAAAAGTAAGATATATCTTTTGAAACATTATATCTTTTTAAAATAAAAAAAATATAATTTTAAATAAATCCATTAAAGAATCCTGAGAAAAATGTTATGACTAATATTAAGCAGCACACCTGCTTTCAACATTGATAATAAATGTTTCTTGAGTAGAAAATCAACATTTTGGAATGATTTCTGAAGGATCATGTGACACTGAAGACAAGAGTAATGATGCTGAAAATTCAGCTATGCCATGACAGGAATAAATTAAATTTTAAAATATGTTAAGATAGAACAGCTATTATATATTAAGAACAGTAAGTTGCATGATTTTAAATTGCAAAAATATTTTAAATAGTTTTTACTGTATTTATGATTAAAAATGCAGCCTTAGTGAGCATAAGACTTCTTTTCAAAAAAATGTACTGAGCCCAAACTGTTGACCGGTAGTCCAAAAGATCTAGCGAAGTCATTTAACAGTAGCATTGTAAAGTAATACATTTCATAACAATGAGCATTTACAATTAAAATGTACAATTCTGAATCTTGATTCTATCACAAAAAGGAAAGGCTTGCATCTAAGAATTATGAAATTTTAGCTGGCAATACATTGTTTTATTTCCTTAAAGGGTTACTTCAGCGATTAGCATATGGCTTTCCATCAGTAGAAACCCTGGAGTATATTCAAATAAAGAGATTTATGCATTTTATTTCTGGAAAAATTCCTCCTATGATGCAAAGTGACGATATTTGGAGGAATGTTTGGAGATCACGCACAGAGCTCAGCTCGGAGCTACAGGCACTCATTTAAACGGAGCTATGCTGAGCAATGTCTAAAAAAGTCTTTTAACTTCTCAAATTAATTTCTAGGAAAGTTAAGCTTGCAAAGGCATGAACTGAAACGCACCAGACTGAACTTGCGTTGTGAATGTATGCCGCGAGTGTAGTCGCGATTACCTCAGCTCTCATCACGAGCTCAGACTCCTGCAGTTAGTGCTCAGGGCTGTGGTACTCGCGCGGTGACTCACTCATTATATTGAACAGACACGTTCAGTTTTTAGTTGTAATGTCTTCTCCAACTCAGTCACAGTAATCAAGTTGGTGGCTTTGAAAATGGCCTCACAGGGCAGCGAAGCATTCTGGGAATTGTAGTCTTTCATCCCCATGAGACAAAAATACATTTTCTGTCTTTTCTCAGTCTAGAAGGCACCAAATTCAAAAATAATTTCTCATTTCTACTACATTGACGACCCAGTTTAAATACAGATTAAACTTCCCAGTGCTGAAGTACCCCTTTAAACACTTAAAACTAATATCATACAGGGTAGCTTGACATGAATAAAACACTATTTTCCTTGGAGATTTATATATTTTCAAAAATCCTGTTTTATTAAATAGTCCCATATTACTTGAAAAGCATCATACTGAATCTCAATTTTAAGATTTTAATCCACATAGTTGGTATAAACAAGCCTTTTGTTTGAGGTCCTTTTTCACATCAACTGAAAGTTCTAGCTACACAAACCGTGTGATCACCCACAACATGTGTGTCTACAGTGAAGCATTACTTTGTCACCGTGTTTGTCCTTGTGCTGACTTAGGAATTGTTGGAAGTAGGTCTCAGCTGTGAGGAAACAAGCAGGCTTATGTGCCAATTTAGTGCTGAGGCAACAGTATTCTTGTTATCAGATGTACGGATTGTCCTACTGGAGCATAACTTTAGATTATTTTTAACCATCATAAAGTCAACATTTGCTCACCTTCATGTCATTTCAAACCTGTGTGTGTACACTATGCGTATTGCACACAACGCAATGCACAGCACAGACATTTTTAAATATAAAAAAATAAAGGGATTCCTCTCTGAAGCAGCATTCAGTCTTTCCGTTTGCAAATTATTTAAAATACAAATCCGCCATGGTGTCAGTGCAAGTGGCTTTTAAAGGGAATGTGAGATGAGACTCTGATTGGTTTATTGCACGTAATGCCTAAAATACACCCATGACTCATGACACTGGGTACAGCCCTTTTGGATGACCATTTTATCCGTCGTTAAACTAGCAAAAGGTGATTCGGACAGGCCTAAAGTGCACCTGAGCTTCAGACCATGCGCTCAAACTGCTAAATAGGGCCCTTAGTATGTGACTATTGCTGGAATGCTACAGGAACCAAACAAGATAAAAGGAGAAGCTTACCAACAACCCTCCTGCGTTCAACATCACGGTCTCCATCCTCAGATGAGCTTGTGCTGGCCTTCCTCTGTCGCTGCTCCATTTCTCCTGGGCTGGGAGACTGGAAGACAGAGAGAGGACAGGAGTAAGAACTCGTGCTGTAAAGTACAAGTACAGTAGGTCAAGGTGTATGCGTGTGTGTGTGTGTGCAATAAGAGCAGTGTGCTAGAAAAGAAGGCCAATGGCAGAGGAATGGATTTCTAAATAAAGCCCATAATCTGTGTGTAATTGTACAGCCCTCATTATACCTTGTACATTCGTCTCAGGTGATCGGACAAGAAGTGAAAAACATTACTATTTACATTTTGTATTAACATGCACGCATCTCCTGTGACCACTTGCATTTGAATTTTGAGTTGAGGGTCTCTGAATGTGTTTTGAGCTATTGGGAAATATTAAAAATAATATCTATATTATTATACAAACGATTATTCTAATGATTATTAAATGGGATATTGTAGAAATGTGATTAATAATGGAAAAGAAAAATAAAATGTTATAAAAAATATTTTATAAACCAAAAAAATATATATATTCTTCATGATTGTGATTAATGAAAGTTTTTATGAATTGAACAAAGCTGACAAAAACATTTTATTATTAGATAGAAAACTTAACTCTGAGACAACCGATATTAGAAATGTTGCTAAAATTAGAAAAAACTGAAACATAATAAATAAATGAAAAGCTAAAAAGAAATATGAAATTTTTTTTACAAAGACCCCTAACATTATTAAAACCTAATTTTAAATATGTATATTTTTTAAATATATTGGGGGGAAAAATCATAGATAGACAGACAGACAGACAGACAGACAGACAGACAGATTATTTAAAGGGATACTTCAATCAAAAATGAAAATTTTTGGCACAATTTACTCACCACGAGATCAATCCAAACCTTTATAACTTTTCTTCTGTTAAACATAAACAGATATTTTAAAAAACATTTTTTTTCTCATACGATGAGTTCAGTGTTGTTCAAAATATATTTTGTGTTAACAGAAGAAAGAAATGCATACTGATTTAGAACAACATGAGGGTGAGTATATGATGACAATTTTCTTTTTTGGTATCCCTATAAGAACTGTCCAGTTGTGACCATAATAACTTAGATGTTAATTATATTTCATTAAAAAAAAAATCATGCATAAACAAGTATTATTTTACAAAATAACCAAGATCAAATGACAGCATTTACTGCAGAATTGGAGGTCATGCAAAACACTTCAGACAGTTATACAGCATTCTGCAGGAGAGAGGTACATTTCAATTACAAGAAGCATTGAGAAATGATCAGACAGCAGATGAGCTATCAGTGAATTAACATCTGGAGCTGCAGCAAAGGCCTGATTCTCTCCCAGCAGCCGTAAAGCATGGCGCTCTCAATTCGATTTCCCTGAATATGCCATTCACAGCTGCCACTGCCAGCGTTTCAATCAAAATTCAATTTGCTGTTTCAGCAGGACGGGCTGTGGGCAGAAAACAGATGTGCGTTTTCTGGGGTGTTGATAATGTGAAACTCTCCATGCTGTTCCTGCATCGGCCACAGAAGGATGCGGGACACATAAAAAATAGCCATGAGCTTGCTTTCCTCTATATATAAAAATAAATTTAAAAAACCATCCCGCTCTCGACATCCTATCTGTCCCCACTGAGCCTAATCCCAGGCCGAACGCAGTGGGTGACACAAAGTGATTTCTGCAAGCTTATAGGAGACTGGTCTTTCAAACATGGATCTGCCATTCAGCAGGTAGGCTGGTATTTCAGAGTTGCACATACACTGAGAATGCTGAGCGCACAAGGAATAAATCATTCAGAAACACAGTGCCTGTCTGAGGACAAAAAAGGATAATAAGTGAAAGAGGGGAACGAGAGCCATATCAGCACTTTACATAACCCCTCCTAAAAAAGCTGGACTGGAGTCTCTTCAGTGCCAATGATGAGCTTGATATTATTGCAGGAGTAAATAAAAGCATTAGCAAATAATCAATAACTGGATCATGGATATACCAGGGGTGTCTAATCCTGCTCCTGGGGGGCCACTAGAGCTGCATGATTAATCGTTAAAAGATTGCAATCTTGATTCAAACACTGACAAAATCACACCAGACCATTCCGATCTGTATTGCTGCTGACCAAGTGAAAGCATTTATCATGTGTAGGTATGATGAAACAAACAAAGTCTTTTCAAACACAGTAACATTATGCCTGTTACGTAGTCATTTCACTAAAGTACTGGGATAAAAGTTTATAGTTCGGATAAAATCTCTGATGTCTACAGAAGAGATCAAAATAGAGCAGATCACCATTTGAAAGTAAATTTGACAATGATTGTTTTGATAACACCGTCAAGCCAGCAGGTGGCAACAAGTAACAGCTAAAAACGTGTCATTGAATAACTAGCCTAAGTTTAACCGCAAGCGTTTTTGATCATTTTCACAAATGTCATGGCCTTCCGAATCATTAGAAATAATCGACCCTCTGCTTTTAAACAACCCGTTTTATTCTAGCTTAATGCAATTTTTTTTAAATCAAAGCTACATTCAAGTTAAGTTTCATAAAAATAAAAACATTTCAAGGAAAAAGCTGAGAAAAATCTATTTTTTTGTCAAACACTATATCCAGATCAGAATCAGAATGATGTTTTCATGGATAATTAAAAAGAAGAGCCACAAACCTGTATATTAAACTTTTTATTTTAGGTACACCTGGGTACATCAAAACAGAACCCAATATTATAAATCCATACAATTGTTAATTACAATTTTGATGCAATTTTATTCTAAAAAAAATTATCTGAGAAGTATTTTATGGATGTTTTGGTAAATTTATTCTAAAACAAAGGATATTGGATTATTTTTTTAGCAGTTTTCAGTACACAACAAGCTTCTCTGGCGATTTTGCTGCTTGTCATGTGTGCATTTACTTCTCATACACGAGAAACGCGTTCACTTTTTTATAGTCTATGGTTAATTCCATAGACAGTAAAAGAAATGGACCGAGTGTTCCCATTGATGTCAACGGCGAAAGAATGAAGTCAACCTAGGGGCACTCACTTCCTGATGGCTGAGCGAACTGCGCAGGCTCAGACTGAGCTTGACGACGTAGATGTGACGTGAGCCTCCTGTCTGACAGCTGTAGGTCTTCTAGTAGATGTGGAAAGTGAAAGCTGAATCACGTTGTTTAAATATTTTCTCCCATTGCTTTTGGCTCACTATGGGCTTCTCCCCATTCTTCCCCCTTGACTTTATCAGACTTTATGTCTCCACGTCCCCCCGACTGTCTCATAGACAGTAAAAGATTGCCTGCGAGCGTCTCCTCAGGTCTATACGGTAATTTCTCAACTGTGCGACAGAGTTGGTTCGCGTTGGTTATGACGCAATCGTTAGCCTATTTTTACAAAAACAGCTTCTGCAGGGCGATAGTGTAAGATACAAGGAAATGGAGCCTTTTATACATTGTCGTGTTTCTTTAGAAATAAACAATGGACAAATGGAGTCTTTAAACGTCTCAGATGTAAAGTTATTCACTGTCAAAGTGACTCAAAAATGAATGGGAGTCAATGGGATGCTAACAGCAGGTGATGGCTTGGTTAGCAATGGCAGCCCCTAGGGGTGGAACGCTTTCCGAGCGCTAGATTACCCCCTTGGTTAATTCCTGGACACGAGTAGTTGCCGTGGTAACTGACAACAATACCTTAACGTGCTGACTTAAGTTGACTGTGGACTAGAGCTGTGCAATATATCGAAATTATCGAATTATCACAAATGTACATATCGCAATGGCTCGCAATATCTGAATGATTTTAATAGGCTAAATCAACATTTAGAAAAGTGTAAGTTTTAGGTCACACAACGGGCAGAGAATAGACTGGGCATATTACTGTAGGGATGGCTCAATACCACAATTCTGGCTTCGGTACGGTACCACAATCTAATACCGAAGTACCGATATTAAATCCATACCACATGGTCTGAGCGGGTATATTGCACGCAAATGAGTACAATTATGCAAGTTTTGAGTTTATAAAGTGGGAAATTACCACAAGTGTTTATTAGTAAATTAATCAGCAAAGCTTATCACATTAAATCAGTCATTTGAAAACTTTCTTGTGGGAAATATTTGCAGCAAAACTATCAAAATGAGCAAATTGCTTCTGGTTTCAAGACATCGCACTACACTAAAGCATTCTGCATAATCCGATTCAACATTTCACGTTTGTCTCGGGATGGATAACGGAAATCATTTAAGCGATTTTATAGCATTTCATAATAACAGTTACATGAGATACGAGCTCATACCAACGAAACACACACAAGCCTGTAACTTAGAGCTCGCACATTACAAATTAAGTTTCCTTAAAGGGTTACTTCAGCGATTAGCATATGGCTTTGTATCAGTGAAATCAGTAGAGTATATTCAAATGATTGTGCTTTCCCCCCTTATATCCCCCTGAGACAAGAGATTTATGCATTTTATTTCTGGAAAAGTTGAAAATGTTTGCCCAAAGGCTAAAGACTACAGCCAGCAGATGGAGCCATTTCGCCATGTTTTGAACTGGCGCATAGGGGATGGGAGATCACACTCAGCTTGCAGGGAGAGCTCAGCTGGCAGCTACATGCACTCATTTAAACGGAGATATGGTGAGCAATGTAAGTCTTTTAACTTCTCAAATTTGATGGTTCTTTATCAGTTTTATAAGCAAAGTAATCACAAATTTCACTTCTACTCCTCTCTTTATTAATTCGTTTTGGGCATTTTGAGTGAGATTCGACTGCTTTATCCATTTTAATCGTCTGTGTTGTTGTCACATTTGCCGGTTGTTTCGGGTCAGTTTGGGAAGCGCGCTGCCATCTAGCGGTGAACTTCGGAAAAGCAGCATATACCGAAATGTGCAAAATCATGATATCGTACCGTTTTAAATAAAATATATACCGATATTTTTCCAGTACCGGTATACCGTGCATCCCTACATTACTGTTACTTATGTGACTTGCTTGACGTTAAAAAGAGTTATTAAACGCAATAATTTGCGAAAAACAATAGTTTGCAGTCTCGAGCTGTTTGACACACACCGAAACGTGAACAGTATTTGACGCATTTTTTTCTACAACACTGCTGGTCACTTTCAGAAAATGTAGCGATGCTCTCTTTTCCCAGAAAGAATGTGAAACACATGGTTTCATTCTCAGTTTTTAAATATTTTTTTTACATATAATTTAAATAGATTTTACACACTAATTGCAATATCGAATCACATATCGATGTCGCATTACTTAACAAAATTTTGCATATTGAATTTTTCTTCAATATAGCACAGCCCTACTGCTAAATCCCAGCACATAGAGACTCTTTCACCTAGATATTATCATATAGAGACTGTGTCTGTTCCCCGAATTAGTAAATACAAAAAACCATCAAAACCATTCAACAGTAAAAATTTAATTGATGTCCAACAAATAAACAACAGATATAATACGGATGAACAATTGATAAAGCTTGGGTTGCTGAATATTCGATCCCTTTCGCCAAAAACGCTTGTTGTCAATGATATGATTATAGATCATAACTTAGATGTGCTGTGTTTGACAGAAACCTGGCTAAAACCTGACGATTACATTACTTTAAATGAGTGCACCCCCCGAGATTATTGTTATAAACATGAGCCACGTCTGAAAGGTAAAGGGGTAGGTGTTGCTATAATTTATAATAATATTTTCAGTATTACTCAGAAGTCTAGTTTCAAATATAATTCCTTTGAAGTTTTGGTGCTTCATGTAACGCTGTGTAGTGTAAATGATAAATCCCGTCTGACATTTGTGTTGGCTACTGTATACAGGCCACCAGGGCACAATACAGACTTTATCAGAGAATTTGCTGGTTTTGTATCGGAGTTAGTATTAGCTGTAGATAAAGTACTAATTGTTGGGGATTTTAATATCCACGTAGACAATGAAAAAGATGCATTGGGATTGGCATTTAGAGACATTCTAAACTCTATTGGAGTTAGACAACACGTATCGGGACCCACTCATCGCCTTAATCATACTTTAGATCTAATAATGTCACATGGAATAAATGTTGATACTGTTAAAATTCTGCAGCAGAGCGATGACATCTCAGATCATTACCTAATATCATGTATACTTAATTTACCTAAGGCTGCAAAGCCATCCCCTCGCTTCAAATATGGCAGGACGATAACCGCTGCGACTAAAGATTGCTTTGTACATAATCTTCCTCATCAGTTCCATCTCCTCAGCATTACAGATAGCCAAGATGAACTTGATGCTGCAACCGAAACTATTGACTCTCTCCTTACTAGCACTTTAGATATAGTTGCTCCCCGGCGCTTAAAGAAGATTAAAGCAAATAATCCAACGCCGTGGTACAACGAGCACACTCGGGCCCTTAAAACAGCAGCCAGAAAAATGGAGCGCAGCTGGAAGAAAACAAAACTAGAGGTTTTTCGCAATTTGTGGAAAGAGAGCATGATTGCATACAGAAAGGCCATAAAAACTGCTAGATCTGCTTATTTCTCATCTCTTTTAGAAGAAAACAAACACAACCCTAAGTATTTATTCGATACAGTGGCTAAATTATCAAAAAATAAAGCTTCAGCTTCTGATGTTTGTAAACAACACAGCAGTAATGACTTTATGAACTTCTTTACTAGTAAGATTGATAATATTAGGAATAAAATTATAACCATGCAGCCGTCTATTACAGTATCACTTCAGACAGAGCATTGTAGGGTCACTGAGGAAAAATTACACTCATTCACTGCTATAGGAGGAGAAGAATTGGCTAAACTTGTAAAATCATCAAAATCAACAACATGTATGCTTGACCCTATACCGACTAGGCTATTAAAAGAGATACTTCCAGAGGTCATAGATCCTCTGCTTAATATCATTAATTCATCTTTGACATTAGGATATGTACCGAAAACTTTTAAGTTGGCTTTAATTAAACCACTTATTAAAAAAACGCAACTTGATCCTAAAGAATTAGTCAATTACAGGCCAATCTCGAATCTACCGTTTCTATCAAAAATACTAGAAAAGGCCGTGTCTTCACAATTATGTTCTTTTTTAGAAAGAAATGGTATATGTGAGGATTTCCAGTCAGGATTTAGACCGTATCATAGTACCGAGACTGCTCTAATTAGAGTTACAAATGATTTACTCTTATCATCTGATCGTGGTTGTATCTCTCTATTAGTGTTACTCGATCTTAGCGCTGCATTTGATACTATCGATCACAATATTCTTCTGAATAGAATCGAAAATTATGTTGCCGTTAGTGGAACTGCTTTGGCATGGTTTAAATCATACTTATCTGACCGTTATCAGTTTGTAGCAGTAAATGAAGAGATGTCACACCGATCACAAGTTCAGTATGGGGTACCGCAAGGCTCAGTGTTAGGACCGTTGCTTTTCACCCTGTATATGCTACCACTGGGAGATATCATTAAGAAGCATGGCGTTAGTTTTCATTGTTATGCTGACGATACTCAGCTCTATATTTCCTCACGCCCTGACGAAACCTACCAATTCACAAGATTAACAGAATGCATAGCTGATATAAAAAATTGGATGAATAGTAATTTTCTGCAACTTAATTCAGATAAAACTGAATTTTTAATTATTGGACAGAAAAGCTCCACAAGTAGTAACCGAGAATACTGTCTAACACTTGATGACTGCTCTGTCAAGCCCTCGTCGTCAGTGAGGAACCTGGGTGTGCTCTTTGATACCAATCTTTCATTTGAAAGCCACGTTTCTAGCATCTGTAAAACCGCATTCTATCATCTTAAAAATATATCTAAATTACGGCACATGCTTTCAATGCAAAATGCTGAACAGTTAGTACATGCGTTCATGAGCTCAAGGCTAGATTATTGTAATGCTCTACTGGGTGGTTGCCCTGCTCGCTTAATAAACAAACTCCAGCTAGTCCAAAATGCAGCAGCTAGAGTTCTTACTAGAACCAGGAAGTATGATCATATTAGTCCAGTTCTGTCAACACTGCACTGGCTCCCTATTAAACATCGCATACATTTTAAAATCTTGCTTATTACTTACAAAGCACTAAATAGTTTAGCTCCCCGGTACTTAAGCGAGCTCTTAACGCATTATACTCCATCACGTCGATTGCGGTCTCAAAACTCTGGCCAGTTGATAATACCTAGAATATCTAAATCAACTGCAGGCGGTCGATCCTTTTCCTATTTAGCTCCTAAATTGTGGAATAGTCTTCCTAGCATTGTTCGGGAAGCAGACACACTCTGTCAGTTTAAATCTAGACTAAAAACACATCTCTTTACTATGGCATACACATAGAACATTTTTAACTTTCATTATTCAATTCAATTGACTGATTGTTAGGCTGCATTAACTAGGTCAGCCGGAACCGGGAACACTTCCCATAACACCTGATGTACTCGTTACATCATAAAAAGAGTGACATCTACGCTAATGTTAGTCTCTCTGTTTATCCCGAGGTTTATCCCGGATCTGGGCCCTGTCCGGATCGGATGGTGGACCTGCCTGGACATGACCAACGCATCCTGGAGTGTCTGCTGAGCCGTGTCAAATGGTGTCTCCTCCGAATTTGCCTCACTGGCACGACATGCTCAAAACCCGTCTTCGGCGCAATAATTCCGATCTTTCATGTATTCATACTCTTGTGTATTTGACGCCCCATCCTAAATAAATCTGTCTCTTCCGTGATAACCTGAAAATTTAGAATAATCCGATCTAATATGATTTCTGACCTGTAAGGTTGCCAGAATAATAATCTTACACGGTGTGTTAATAGGCCAGAGGAGAACTGGCACCCCGACTGAGTCTGGTTTCTCCCAAGGTTTATTTTTCTCCATCATGCCCCGATGGAGTTTTGGTTCCTTGCCACTGTCGCCTTTGGCTTGGCTTGCTCAGTTGGGGACACTAAAATTATGATTAAAGTTATTCAACTTATTATACAAATAAAATGTATGAATTAGGTCTTATTTAATTCTATAAACTATAATACTGATCTGCCAACATTGTCGCTATATGATAAATTAAAATAAGCTGATAACATCACTGTTTTCTCCAGTACGACTGTACAGCCAAATCTAATTTTGTCGCAATATTATCCTGTTTGACACTGTGAAGCTGCTTTGACACAATCGTGATTGTAAAAGCGCTATATAAATAAAGTTGATTGATTGATTGATTGATTACTGTGGACTAACTTTAATTTGAGGAAATCTGTTTATAATATAAGCTAGTCTATAATGGCTAACGTATGTGCTTAAGTGCCTGCTCAAGTTTGATCCTAATGCAAGCGTTCGCGTTTATGTGATCTATTTTTAGCTGTTGTGTGCTCGGCCGTGGGAGTGTTGCAACATCCGGGTGGTGTTATATCAAATGGTTCCGCAGATTTTTAGTATTACTACAGCATTTCACCTCAGCATTATAAAAGGCGACAATGCACCGGAAGCTGCCACTTAAACACTGAATGGATAAATGATGTGTGCCTCTTGCTCCTTTGTAAGATCAAAGGGTGACATCTAGTGGAGAAGACTATAATTAGATTTACCTTAATCTTATGTTCAATGTTAGCGGAAATAAATATGGAAAAAAATCAATTCGTGGCCTTTGAGAATCGATTCTGAATTGACCCGATTTAAAAAAAAAAACATTAATCGAAAAATAGATTTTTTTTTTTTTTGCCCAACCCTATATACATACAGATGAGTCTGCTTAAATATAATATCACTTGTTTCTGCTTCTACACATCTTCTAATCTAGAGATTCCATACTTTTTCAGATGCCTAATAGTGTTTATTTTTATATATAATTCAGATTAATTAAACAGACTACAACAATAACATTCTGTCAGAACCTCTAGTAAATGATGTGATTTCGTTCAGAATCTTGGTCTCTATTTGAAACAAAAAAGTCTATTGACTTTTTTTCAGATCCAGAATCGTGCAGCTCTAAGGGCCACCTTCCTGTAAAGTTTAGCTCAGAAAAAAGTAGAGATCCTAAAAACCTTGATTTGCTGATTCATGCATGTTTAACTGGGGCAGGAGCTCCTCCAGGAGCAAGATTGGACACCCCTGCTTTATATCATGTTGGTAGAGCAGCACAGAAACAAAATAAACTAAAAATACAGAGCTGGATGAATCCTAAAAAGTCAAGATGAGGAGAAAATCGTTCTTAAAGGGTGCGTTTACCCAATTTTTTCTGTCCTTAAATTAGGGCTGGGCGATATGGCCCAAAAAAATTATCACGATATAATTTAGCATATCAGTCGATATCGATAAATATCACGATAAATGTAAAATCTTTATTTCTTTAAAGTTTAAAGGCATATTTTTGCTCATGAGTGAAATATGTAGAAAACAGACAGTTAGCTGTAGTTTTAAACTATCCTTTATTGTCAAAACATGACAAACACTTCCCAAACAAGTGAACAATTTATTTAAACTGAGATAGATTTATTTATTAAAATCTTAACTGTGGTCAGCATTTTTTTACTCAACACTATATATCAATAATATATCATTATACAGGGCTTGACATTAAGCATGTTCATGTGCTTGTCCTTGGAATAAGTACATCGTTCAAGCTTGTCCAAGTAAAAAATTAGCTTGTCCGGAAAAGTGTGTGTGTGTTTGTGTGTGTGTGTGTGTGTGTGTTTGTGTGTTTGTGTGTTGTAAATATAATTTATTCCGAAGCAATATTCTCACCAGTGTTCAATCAGCTTTAACATATTTAAATCTGCATATTTGTGGTTTTTATTTTTATTGAATCATTTGAAATTTGTGATATTTTCACCTTTTATAAAGGGCATTTTCCCTTAATCTTATTAACTTTAGGCTAAGCTTCATGTTTCATTTTATATTTGTAATTTTGATCAATACATTTAATTAAAATAAAACACTATAAGGGCTATTACCAATCAAATTAAATAATTTACACTGAAAAATTACAACAGCATTAAATAATGTTTTGAGATTTGTAGTTTTGAATAGACAAATAAGACATGTTGAAAAGTATGTTTAAAGATCAAATTAAACCACCAGTAGGTGGCAGCAGATGGCCGTCTTAATGAGCGAGTCATTGAGTCGTTCATTCAAACGATTCATTCAAACAATGAATCGTTCATTTACACACGTTGTTGTGAGACGCGTTGCGGTTCTGCTGTGAACGATTTTCGCAGCTGAAACAGAACAAATAATGCAATATTGAGCGTTTATATATTTAATTGTCTAAGTAAAACACTAAGAACGCAATCGGTCAAAAAAAGCGTTTTAAGAAACATTTTGAGGCCCCTTCTCTTGCCTCACAGTGGATTGGTCCACCGTGCATCTCACCGACACACACACATACACAAACACACCTCACTGACAGTGGGCTGGTCGGGAGAGAGAAAAGTTCAGTATTTGTGGATCTCCAGTAAGGGCTGTCTAGTCTATTTTATTCATTTTAAACACCAGATGACATTATTTCTCTTTTGATACAGGCGACGCGGAGTCATTAATACATCACCAAAGACAAACAATTATGATAGCGATGTACAAGTCCAATGTTTTAGTGATTATAGTTTGGTAACGTTAGCCTGTTGTAAATAAGTCACCCACTACAGCTAACAAGGTAAAGCCGGTGTGTGGTGTTGGGCTGCATGTTATATGGAAGGACTTTGAAGAAACAAGATAATTTAATAATTAAATTCTGTGTGGTGAACGTGAACCTATGATAAGCAGTCCACGCACGTCGCTCTGTTTTATGTCGGATGGGATCGCTAAAATATCTCCAAACCACCTGAAGTTGAGCAAACTAACTTGTCAACGATATCTGTGTCCTCCGAGCTGGCCGTGAGCGCTGCATTTTCTTCACTATTGCTCATTTTTATCGCTCCACTTATCTCCGATCCTCCAAGCCTGTCAGCCACAGACTGTAAACATTACCGCGTGCAGCACCCAGACGCCCGGTCTGCAATACGCATGCACAGCATTACGCATAGCGCGTAAGAATTATATCGAGAATTTATCGACCTGTTGTTATCGTTTTATCGAGGAAATTTATATCGTGATAATTATCTTTATCGTTTTATCGCCCAGCCCTACCTTAAATTGAAAGTCTATTCACCCATAACTATTCACCACTGAAAGTCTATTCACCACTGATGCTTCATAAAGAGCTTGTAAATGAAATCTATAGGAATAGAGCTGTTGAAACCAAGTATTGTAAATAAAAGTATTGTAATTTAAGTATCCTTTATTAATAATCTCATCATTCTGTTTACATCTAGGTAAAAATACAGAAAGAACATGAGGTGAAGTAGTCAAGTCACTTTTATTTGAATAGTGCTTTATACTATACAGATTAATACAAAACAGCTTTACAGTGAAAATTATGCATTTTGGCAGTTGTTCAGTTAAAGTCAGTTTAGTATTAATTCAGTTTTATTGTAAAGATTAGCAATTATTAAATTAATTCACTTTATCAATGAAGCAAAAAATGAAGTCATGGTCCAGCAAAGTTCAGTTCTCATACAACAGCGTCAGTACAGTCTAATAATATTGTTGAATATTAAATGTAAAGCATATTTTATTGGTCAAGTTTAAGTATTTAATTCGCTGGATTGGACATTACCACATGAATATTCTAAATGTTCTTTCATTATAAATAACTACACCACCTTGGTGTTAGTGAGGGGGTTTTTTTAAAGAAAAAAATCATATTTTTATTCAGCAAGTACTTAAAATTTGCTTAAAAATTGCTTAAGAGAGACAGTAAGGACATTGATACGGACAAAAGATTTCTGTATCAAATAAATGCAGTTTATTATTTTCTATTCATCAAAAAAAAAAAAAAAAAATGTTTTCACAAAAATAAGTTGTTTCCTGTGCAATAAATCATCATATTGGAGTAATTTCTGAAGTATCATGTGACACTGAAGACTGTAGTTATGATGCTGAAATTACATTTGTTGTTATCAATTTTAAATTGTACTAATAAAAAACCTTAACCTTACATTTTTGCACTGTACCATTACTGTTGTAAAAACAAACATGATGTGACATAAGATGGTCTCACTGTGGCTAACGTTACCTAGCTATTGATGTTTTTAAGAGCCCTGAAAGAAGTGTACAAACAAGCAAAGAGCAATAAAACACTTTGACAGTTTCGCAGTTTAGCATTCGGTAGTTTGTTAAACACATACCGTAATAAGGACAATTTAGTCGATGTCTTATATTACTCTCATGCAACCAAGTTGTCGTCAAATCAGGCCAACTTTGAAAAGACGTGAACCCTCACAATATGTAAATGAAACTGCACGGAGAAGTACAAAATTAATGGGAAAAATGAAATTACGTATGCATGCATAAATACAAAACAATGCATAAATGGGTTCTCAAAATGACAACATTTTAAAGAACAATTATTTCGACGCGAGCTTCCATGCTTTAACTTGTAAACTGCTTGTTCTCAAATAGATGTCCATCATCTATTATGAAATTAGACTTGCTATATAAGATGGCTAACGTTATGTGTTGCTCTAGAAAACAAAAAACATGTCTAATCGTATAATCTATTAGTTATATCAGTCTAATAGTTTATAATCTTGCCTTTTTATTAACTAATCTAGAAAACAATTTCACTTTAGAGAGAATCAAGAGACTCATAAATGCTTGGTGTGTAGCTGTATGAAACAACATACGTGTATATGTTAGTGTTTAACTTACAGGTATATCCATGCTACACACAACTGACCTCACACAATATAAAGCAACGCCATCTGCTCCATGTGTGCGGGCCTTCCTCGTGAAACCCAGCCAAACACATCCATAACCCGCTTTAAACTGTCCTGCGCAGTCAAACATACAGACTACTGTTTAAACGCGGTAAAATAATGATGTCCCTACCTCATTTCTGGACGTATGACTCATATTCAATACCGTCTCGGACTTGTTTGATTCGTCTGCCATCTTTCCCGCCGTCTTCCGGAAGTGATGCTACGGATGCCCGCGAGGTTCCAAAGAGAGAGGCAAAACGCGTTTTCCGTCTGCTGTCACACTGCATTACTGAGCATATGCTGGATGATTATCACTTATGGGGAACAAAACTACTAAGCTCCAGGAAACAGATGTCTTGAAACTATGTTACATTCTATTAATGTCTTGAGACTAATTGAATGTGTTGTCCAGGCAAGGGGAAAAGGAACTAAAATGTTATGATTAATGAGAAAAAAAGCCTTTTCTTTATTTTCTTAATCAAAATTCTCAATAATAATAATAATAATAATAATAATAATATTAATAATTTTAATATTAATTTAATAATTATTAATTTAATATTAATTTAATAATTATTTAATGCCTAATAAACTAATTGATAAATAAATAAATAAATACTTTATTTATTTATTTGTATGCTAATTTACTTTTCAAAAGGTAGGCTACAATAATTGACTATTATATCAAACCTTTTAGAATAAATTATTACATTTTAAAATCTAATTGACTAATCACATTATTTTTAATTACAAACTTATTATTTTGGGAATGATTATGTTCCTTTTTTTTGCTTTACAAAGAAACATAGCCTATTGTTATCCTTTGTAAATAAATGACAAATGCACCTGAAGCGTAAAACCACTGTGCACACATTTTGTATTTATATTAAGTATTTATCCTATAAAATTCCCTTTTCAATATTATTTTTGCATGTCACCTTTGCAAATCACATCAGGAAGTGTACTTTCTCACAAATACATCACTGACGTGGTTCATTTCCTTTCTCTCATACAATAACGCATGAAAAAGTCCCTTAAGCAATATGCTGTAAAAAAAGAGTAATTTTACAGACCATGAAACAATGCTCATATTTTTTCACAGACTCAGCTCGCACTCTATATTTGTACTTGCGCAATGACAATACCGTTGAATATAATCTAATGTAATATCATTGTTTACGTGAATAATTGAAAAGGTTGCATTATACAAATTCAGGCATTTATTGACACTACACTTTCCGGCTCTTTGCAGACTCTGTGTTTTCTTAAAAGCATCATTCTGTTGATCCATCAGATAGATGCTCACATGCATGAGTCATGAATACAGTGGCTTGTGTTTCAAACACTGTAAACATGCTGCATTTATAATGACAAAGAAAGACAAGATATTCATATCATCTATGTGAAGCATTCCTGACCCATCCAGATGGTGTAAAGGTGAAGACGGCGGTTTTGTTTAAATATTATTCCGTCCCGGAGGGGGTTTATTTTCCCTCCTTTTTTTGTTTAAGGGCTTATGTGACATTTTCTTTAACAGAAACGACACGTCTGTTGTGAAGTGACCTGAACTGCCTCCCTGCTGCTCTTGTTATTTCCACCTCTGACTCTCTCAAAGCACTTAGTCTGCAAAAGTGTGAATGTCAAGGGACATAAAATATACGTGCTAGGCTTCAGGCTACTCAAGACATCGCTGAGCATTTAAGAATGAAGTGTGGGAGAGGGCATATAAGAGAGCTGTAGGGACTACACTTTTTTCTTTTTCTTTTTTAAATGTACAGTAAAACAATTAAAGGCCCAAGCCGCACAACATAATTCATGACATAATAATAAAGGGTGATATGTAACAGGTAAAAATGTGCCAAAAATCTCAAACCATTCTTTTGGACAACAAATAGGCATACATTTATGAACTATGTACACTATTTACTTAAGTCGTTCTTATTCAACATATATTAACATTGCATTTGTTTAAAACAACAACAACAACAACAACAGATTATCAATTAGCAGCTTTCTACACAAATTATTGTGATAATGTTGATAATACAATTTGTTAAGAGAGGTAAAATGTGGACAACAGATATATATATATATCTGTTATATATCTGTATATATATTGTCAGCAAAATAAACTTAAAAATATAAAGAATTTTATTTAAGAAAAACACTTTTGTCTCAAATTATTATGTTGGAAATATTGTAACAAATTGTTTGATCTATAAGTTGTATCAACATACGTATTTACATTGCTTTAACTGCATTTTTCAAATTTTCAACTTTTTTTAATAGGTTATACAAGATTCAACTCATTTTTTTAAGTCAGTTCAATGCAATTTAATTTGAATTGACTTGAACAAGCAAGTTAATTGTACTTAAAAATGTAAGGCAGCAACTTAATTTTTTATTTTTATTTTTTATAGTGATATAATTTGTTCACACACTGTAAAAATTTTTTAGAAAAAAAGTTACCTGGTTGCTTTAAAATTATGAGTTCATTTAAATTAAAATGTTGAGTTAATACAATTACATTTTTTGAGATTCGACAACCTTTATTAAAATATTATTAAAAGATTTTGTAAGCATATTGGGTAATTGTGTGTGTTTTATTTCTGATGATGCAGTGAAACATGCCAAATAGTTGATAATCATTTATCAATTTTTTTATGTGGTTCAGATACAATATCAGTTCAGAATAATATTTTGAGTTTCTATTTATTAAACAAATTTCCTTCATTGTATCAACTCAAATGTTTAATTTCAATAAACTCAACATTTTAAGGCAACCAGGTTACTTACTTTTTAAAGTTAAACCAACAAAAACCAACCCATTTTTTTTTTTTTTTACAGTGCATAGGTAAAAAATATATATATACCAAAAAACAAACAAAAAAACACCTCAAACCATTATTTGGGACACCAGATAAATCAATTTATCACCTGTTTACATTTGGTTATAGTCTTGCTTCCATTGAAGATAAATACTGTTATTTTATTAACTGCACTCAAATTATTATGTTGATAATAACCTTTGTTTAAAGGATTTGCTCAATAAACTCAAGAACATTTGCTCAATCATTTGCTCTCCTTCAAGTTGTTCCAAACCTGAATGTGTTTCTTTCTTTCGTTGAACACAACATAAGATATTTTAAAGAAGGTCGGTAACCAAACAGTTGAAGAACTTCATTGACTTCCATAAATGGGAAAAAATAATAATGTGGAAGTCAGTGGGTAACTGTTTGGTTACCAACCTTCTTTAAAATATCTTATGTTGTGTTCAGTAGAACAGGTTTGGAACAACTTATGAGTGAGTAAATGACGACAGATTTAATGTTTATTTTTGGGTGAACTATGCCTTTAGGTAAAAATATACCAAGACCTCAAAGCATTATTTGGACAAAAGATAAAGCAATTGATCAACTTATTGCTTCTATCGAAAAAATGAAACATAAGTTAACATTTTCAACATTTTCACTCATATTATTATGCTGATAATAAAATGATTAAAGACATTTTTGTTATTAAATTAGAAAAAAAAGAAAAAGAAAAAAAGCAGTGAGGTAAATGTTTTCCATCTCTTTCCATACGCGAATTGAATCTGTGATTAGTAAGACAACACTGCCATCTACTGGTCCTTCAAACAATTCATTGCCTCTACTTCATACATCTCATTCAAAATTAGAGCGGAAATAAAGTACACAATTAATTTCAACAAATAAATATTAAAATAACAGTATTCAAAACATCATGGACCACATAACTACCTTATAGCAGCATATTAATGCCACTGAATACACTCATTTCTGGCTGATAACAGGAAAGGCCTGCTCTGATTTGTAACACTGAAACGTGCCTTTACTGTGATAAAACAATATGTATTGTGAAAAGTGTAATACTATTAAACTTGGAGTGTTGAATAAAAATAAAGAATACACTTAATAATGATTAAAAATATGTACAATTGCAAGTAATAATCAGCTTTTAATAGTAACAATAAGCCAGTCTGTAATAAAAATATTTGTTAAAAGTAAATCAGAGTAAAATAATATTGCCAGGAGAGTAAAGGAGCAGAAGAAGGAGCCCTATATATGAGCGAGATCAATACATGCACTTTGTCAATATTTATACGTTTAGATCAGATCAGGAGAGGGTGCTAATCATGTCAAACATATCTTTTCTAAGAATCAGCTCTGGCCTCTTGGTATTACATTCTGCAAGCAGCTAAACATTGTGGTTTTAACACTATAGAAACAGAAAGAGCAAAAAAAAAAAAAAAAAAAAAAAAAAAAACCTTTCCACCAAAGGCCTTTATGCAAAACTCATGCGGCATTTAATATTACACCGGATGCCAGACTTTCCCCATGTCAAAAAGAAGTAACTGCAGAGGACATGTACATTTTCAGAGCAGAGATGTCTGTAGAGCATACTAATATGAGTATATAACATACATATATTGGCTAAAGTTTTTGGACACCTGCCTCTAAATACACAATAACTTTAATAACATCCCTTTCTTAATCTGAAAGGTTTAATATGGAGTTGGCCCACCCTTTGCAGCTACAACAGCTTCAACTCTTCTGCAAATACTTTCCACAAGGTGTAGGAGTGTGTTTATGGACTTTTTTTTACTAAGTGTATTAGCAGGCACTGATGTTGGACGAGAAGGCCTTGCTCACATTCTCCGTTCTAATTCATCCCAAAGGTGTTCAGTCAGGTTGAGGTCAGGACTCTCTGCAGGCCAGTCAAGTTCCTCCACACCAAACTTGCTCATCCATGTCTTTATGGTCTTTGCTTTGTTCACTGGCGCACAGTCATGTTGGAACAGAAAGAGGCCATCACCAAACTGTTCCCACAGAGTTGGGAGCATGAAATTGTCCAAAAAGTCTTGGTATGTTAAAGCATTAAGAGTTAATTTAAATGGAATTAAGGGGCAAAACTCAATCCCAACCCCACACCATAATCCCTCCTCCACCAAACTTTACATTTGGCACAATGCAGTCAGGCAAGTACCATTCTCCTGGCAACCACCAATCCCAGACTCATCCATTGGATTGCTAGACAGAGAAGTGTGATTCATCACTCCAGAGAACACGTCTCCACTGATCTAGAGTCCAGTGGTGGCGTGCTTTACACAACTGCATCTGACACTTTGCATTGCACTTAGTGAAGTAAGGCTTGAATGCAGCTGTTCGGCCATGGAAACCCATTCCATAAAACTCGCTATGCTCTTTTCTTGATGTCCCTATACATTTGGCAATATAGTGTATGAATATATGATATATTAAAAGATACAATACAGTGTAAAAAAAACAGTTGCTGCCTGAAATTTACTTAAAGTACAATCAGCTTGAATGTTTAAGTCATTTCAACTTAAACTACATGAGTTGAATCTTATGACTTATAAAAACGTTGACATTTACAGTGTTTAAAAGGATTAATCATAGAAATAACCATAAGTCATTGTCTTGCATTTTAATGTAATTTAAATAAAAATGGACAAATGAGTGTCCTTTCGTTGACCCTGAACACTTTGAGTCATATTATGTATGGCATGTGCTGCAAAGACTCTTTATTCTATCCAGAGCCATCAGCAGTAGCAGGCATAGAGCTGCTCACATGCAGCCAGAAGATGAATGCTCAATATAACTTACATCACATTTAATGTTCCTTAAGTGCTGTTGAATATGTGAACTACAGGAAAAACAAACGGCATAATGGTTCCTTTAATGTATCTGCATGAAGAGCTGATCTGCTAATTTTTTTTTCTGTTTATTAAGGAATCCTGAAAGAATTATCCCTGTTTCTACAAAAACATTAAGCAAAACAACTGTGATAATAAAAAGAAATACATACTGAGCAACAAATCAGCACATTAAAATGATTTCTGAATGGTGGTCATGACACTGAAGACTGGAGTTATGATGCTGAAAATGAGCTTTGCCTTTACAGGAATAAATACAAATTTAATAGTAATTAAAATAGTAAACAATTTATTTAAAATTGTAATAATAATTGACAAAATTTGCCTGTATAGAATTCTTGATCAAATAAATGTTTTTCCTTGCGTGTTTAAAAAAAAAAAATTGCACACAGACAGCAGCATTGTCAAACGATCTGACACAATCTCAAGAAAGTGTTTTTGCAGTTATATGCTATCTTTAGCACGGAATTGTATTTATCGTGCAATTTATACGCAAACATTTGTTTTTGCATGCATATGATATGCACTGTAAACCTTTTGGGTAGGATTAGTGGTGCATATTATATGCACGTGAAAACTGCATATCATATGCATGCAAGAACAAATTGTCCCACATAAATTGCATGATAAATACAATTTGTGCTATAGATACGGTTCTGCAAAAAATAACTAAAAAACCTGTATTATTCATGCCAGACCATTCGTTGGTGATATCATTTTGTAAAGAACCACTGCACACCCTGAACACATCACCGCTTTCACAAATTCACGTTTTTGTAGTTTACATGGAGGCGATAGCGGTATCGTTTTCAAAAACATAAAAAATGCCTCCGAAACACTATTGTCATGTAAATGAATGGCCAAAATGAAAATTAATTTGATGAATTTAAAATGAAATTGATGGTCCAAAAATAACAAAATGACTTTATTCAGTATTGTCTTCTCTTCCTTGTTTGTGTTCAATCCTCAAAAAAAAATACAAACGGTTATGAATCAGTGAGTCGATCAAAGATTCGGATCTCCAATGTCACGTGATATCAGCAGTTTGGTAGTTTGGCACGCGATCCGAATCATGAATCAATCCGCTGATTCATAACCGTTCAAATCTTTATTTAGAGAAGACAATGCTGAATAAAGTCATAGTTTTTTGTTATTTTTGGACCAAAATGTATTTTTGATGCTTCAAGAGATTCTAATTAACCCACTGATGTCACATATGGACTACTTTGATGATATTTTTATTCCCTTTCTGGACATGGACAGTAAAGTGTGCATACACTTGGATACGCTCTCGGACTAAATATAAAATATCTTAAACTGTGTTCTGAAGATGAACGCAGGTCTTACGGGTGTGGAGCGACATTAGGGTGAGTCATTAATGACATCAATTTCATTTTTGGGTGGACTAACCCTTTAAGATACCTGTGAAAATATGTTGAAATTAATGCTTTGGCTTTAGGGGAGTTTATACATGACACTATTTTCAACTAAAAAATGAAAACTTTGTATGCATTTTGGAAGCCTGCTGATGTAATAAATGCTTTTAAAAAGTCAAATCGGTTTGTTACTATAACAATAAAAAATGCACAAAATAGCCAAGCAAATATTTAAAGTTGTCTAGATAAAGTAGAAATGTTATGACACAGCTTTAACAGATTCAGAATTGTATATTCATGCCAATTCACCAGTGACTTCACAGTTTACAGCGCGCCACGTAGACACAATAGCTGAAGTCACAGAATGTGACCCAGAACAAATATCCACAGGATGTTTGCAGAAATGCTTTCACAGCACCGCAAACACAGATTTCAGATGGATATTAAAAACAGAAAGGGTCGGCTGCTTTCTAAATGCAATATCACATTGTCAAATCAAATAAAAAAAAGAGGTTGGATTTTTTTTCCATGTAGTCCACAGAGGATATGAATAAACGATTCCCCCATTTTATCTCCTTTCTGTTCCATTAAGTGTGACTAATAGGTTTAAGCTGACACAGGTTCAAGCCATTACCACAGTCCTGCCATGATGTTATGAGACACAATATTGTTTAGAGAGCAGGTTATCACAACTCAGTTTTTTATATGGTTGAATGTAAAATCTCGTATTGGTTTCACCACAAGAGACAGGAAAGATAACAAGAGGATATCGCAGTAGAGAGAACAGCGAAGAGCTCTCTAAAACCTTGTGTGCTGAAGTATTGCACTGCAAAAAAATGCTTTTCTTGCTTATATTTTTGTCTTGTTTCTAGTCCAAACATCTAAACATTAAAACAAGAAGTATTTACTAGACAAGCAAAAGTAATTTTCTTGTTTTGGTAAAAATAACTTAAATTGCTTAAAATAAGCTAAATAATCTGCCAGTGGGGTAAGTAATATAATCTTAACTTAATTTTGAGTATTTTTCCCCCCAAAACAAGACAATAATTTTTACTTGTCTAGTAAATGTTTCTTAATTTAAGATTTTTAGATATTTAAACTAGAAACAAAACAAAAATACTAAGTAAGAAATGCCTTTTTTTTGCATTGTGTGTATCAGACACAATGACTTTTCCATATGTAATTATGCAGCCTTATATACCTAAAATGCATTGCAATGAGTAGGAAAAGATCAATATATATAATATATAGTGGACAAAGCAACAACAACAACAAAAAAGTTAAATGTAGCCTACATATTGCAACTTTTTTTTGCCCCAAACACAAAGACTACTTGGGGTTGTATCATATCCTGTCATATCTATGCCCCTGTCGGTTCGGGAGGGATTGTTTTGAAAGCAGCAACTGGAATAATTGTCTCGATAACAGGGCTCGGAAACGTCTTTATCAAACAAACACAATGATTTATTTCTCATCCACCTGCGACTGATTGGAATATTATTTCTTTATTACTTGGCATTACATCGGTCGATATAAGCACGAACAACCAGATCAAGAAAGGAATATTATTTAACTATTTGCGATTCATCGGCCTGCCGACAGGCTTCCGTTTTAGGTAGCCCGTCTGGAAAACACATAGCCCCGGGACTACTATTAAATATAAAAAAGATGTTTTACTCACATAAATTTTAAGCAGCATTCCTGTGGGATCCAATATAGAAGGCACAGCATTGTGTCTGCAAATTCAGCACTTGAGACTTGTTTACAAATGATTCTGAAGTGAAACACACACGTACAGTCTTCCCCACGTGAGCTGGAACTTCATTAAAAATAAATGAAGCATCACACATTCCTAATATTAGGTTGCGAAGCAAGCTTATCGCTGCGACTGTGTTCTTCCACAGTATCTTGCTATCTACTTCCACATGTTTATTGCTGCTAGCTAGCATGATCCGATGAGTCGGTGGCTACTGGGGCTACTGAATTAGACAGCTTATTATTATATGTGTTTTATATATGTATACGTGTTTCGTCGCATGATGACGTAAAGACGCAGTTTCCTCCTAATCTCTAACCGTTTCTCTACTTAATCTTCAAAATACGCTTTAAAATATAGCATTCTGTGCAGAATTCTGATGGGTCCGATATGTTTTGAGGTCTGCGCTGACTTGTGAATGTGGTCCACTCTGTGCTCTCTCTGGACTGGAGCTGTGGAGGTTTGCATCACAATGTGAAACCAGACATAATTTACCCCAATGGGAAGCATATTTACAATAATCATTCCCTATCCCCTTATATAGTGCATTATGTGCTATTCACCATGTAGAAAATAGTAAATGTGAAAACAAGATTTTAGCCATAGCTTCAACATCTCTTCATAATTTAGGGGGCTGGACACTTTAGATTGAGAGCATTTGATTAGATAGAAAACTTATGAGAAGCTGAAGTGCAGAGTGATGTCATCAAAATCATTAATCCATATTGACGGAATCAAAAAACGTAAATTTTGTTTTGATGGGGACTTTAAAGACACTTAGCAGATTATTTCAGAAGTGAGTACACTGTTCAGAAAAGTAATAAAGCTATGGAAGTTCAAGTTTACTTTAAACCAAATGAAGTGAAACTTTATATATATATATATATATATATATATATATATATATATATATATATATATATATATATATATATATATATATATATAAAGTTTATATATATATATATAAACTTAATATATATATATATATATATATATATATATATATATATATATATATATATATATATATATATATATATATATATATATATATATATATATATATATATATATATATATATATATTATGATGCTTACTCAAATATGTGATAGGGAGAAACGGCAATAAAAGCACACCAAGAGTCCCGCTACCAGGATATTATGATAAAGTTGAATAAAAATGTGGCTACTCTATGCTTATAGAGTGTTACGTCATTAATTTAGCATCATGTTAATGACAGACCATTGAAATCAATTGTGAGTTAAGCTTCCTGTATCTAATTGTGTTGTTCCCTATTAAGGACTCCAAATCAGTCACTTCTGAGCTTCTATTTAAGTCAGGATGTTCCCTTAAACAGCAGCTGTCTTCATAGGCAGTAGATAGCAAGGCAGCTCAGTAGGTTTTGGAACAGAGCCATGGTGAGCCTTTGGGAGAGATGAGCTCTCAAAGCAAATAAATGGTGTGATTCACAATGTGATTGTTGGTTTTCATCCCAGTGAACATTCTCTGGGGTTCCCAGAGCCAACAGAGTAACTGATCAACATGCTCCTGGTGTTCCATGAAAAGTACATATCAGCTCTGAATCGAAAGAGCCGCCCGCATAAAACATAGTCTCTGTTCGCTTAGTGACTGTCTGAAGCATGCTGCTCACAAAAGCACTTGCTTTGAAATATTTCACTTTGTTTTCTAAATCGCATCTGTGATATAATCTTTATTACTTTTCCCTCTATTTTCCCCTTTTTTTTGTACAACCGTTAGTTAAGACAATCTATTATTTATTATAGACCTACCATATTTTGAGAATTTGCATTTCTGAGAAAAAGAAAAAACATAGATCTATTTTGGCAATTTCATATGAATTTGTTCGATAAGGTTTGTATGAAAACTATGAAAGCATGTTTCTATCACTGAATACAAAATTAAAAAAAGTAATTGTGACTTTTTAATTGTGACAATTTATATCTCACAATGTTTTTTCAATGCAAATTCTAACTTTACAACTCACAATTGTGAATTTATACAAACCAATTCTGATTTAATATGCCTCACTCATAATTGTGAGTTTATATCACACAATTCTGAGAACAAATCAGAACTGCGAATTTATATAACCCAATTCTGACTTTATGGGCCCACACTCGTTCATCGGATTGCCAGACAGAGAAGCGTGATATTCATCACTACAGAGAACACGCCTCCACGGCTCCAGAGTCCAGTGGAAGCGTGCTTGCATCCGACGCTTGGTGATGTAAGGTTTGGATGCAGCTACTCAGCCATGGAAACCATTCTATGAAGCTTTCTATACTGTTCTTGAGCTAATCTAAAGGCCACATGAAGTTTGGAGTTCTGTAGCTATCGATTCTGCAGAAAGTTGGCAACTTCTGTGCACTGTGCGCTCTGTGATTTTTGTTGGCCTACCAATTTGTGGCTGAGTTGCTGTTGTTTCCAATTGGTTCTACTTTGTTATACCACTAACAGTTGACCATAGAATATTAAGTAGTGAGGATTTCACAAATGGATTTATTGCACAGCTGGCAACCTATCATGGTACCACGCTTGAATTCACTGAAAGGTATAAAATAAGATTCTGCGAATTCATACAAATTAACCACCAATACACTAAAACATAAAATAGCTGAATTAGAATAAAAAGTGTCGTCTGTACTGTTCACAAATCACGATGTATTATTATATTAAAAACACTGTTAAATTAAACAAAACTTTCGCAAACATTATAAACTCTATAAATGCGTTTTTTAGTTCCCCTTACTCCACAAGTATGTACCTGGATAAGGCCACGGAGGCCACTGCTCTGTGGTCCCCTGAACTTCCTGCACCGCCATCGTTCCTTCAACTGCCTGTGCCTCCATTGCTTTCTGAACCGCTTCACGGCCCAGGTTCGCCCATGCCCAGGTCCGCACATGCTCCCTGGTCTTGCCAGGGTCCATGTCCTGTCCCTCTGCATGGGACTGGCCCAACATCCCTCCTCAACACCGCCCTAGACTTTTGTTTGTTTTATTTAGTTTTGTTGGGCGTCGAGAGCCGCCCATAGAGGAGGGGATCTGTCACGGTGTGTTTTGGATTTGTTTCCTGTTCATGTTTCATGTCTTTAATTTTGAAGTGAATCACAGTCATGGTTCCTGACATTCATGTTATTCCCTTGCCCTCATTGTGCTTCCAAGTCTCTTGTGTCATGTTGGCTGCATTCGAAAACTTAGGCAGCTGACTCATTGCCTCACCGCCTTATGAGACAATGACTTGTAAGGCAGCGTTTTGTGCACGAAGGCACCTCACAAAATGATTTCGGACAGACTTCTAAGGCAGTGTAGCAGTTTAATGATATACAGCAAAATGGTGAGAGCTTTGGTGAGAACTAAACACATATTTAATTACTACATCAGTAATTTCTCGCTAGAAATGACATCATAAGGGAAAAATATTCCATAAAAAAATGACCCTCAAACGCAACTTTCGGATGCCATCTTTTTCTCCCCCAGCTCAACTCACTGAATGGAAAGCACAAGATTGTGGGATATCAAAGGCAGCGAAGAATATATGTATGCTGCCTTCAAAAATCGATCAAATGAAGGTATCTCAGAAGACAGGAAGTGAAGCCAAGATTATATTCGGACATTGCTTGAGGCCTTTCTGCCTTCAAATGTGTCCTCCGAAGGCAGTGTTTTCCAGCTTTTGGACGCAGCCGTTGTCATTGGTTCATTGTCTTGATTGTTCACAGGTGTGTCTTGTTTAGTCATTAGTCCTTGTATTTTAGCCTTCATGTTTGCCATGTTCCCTGGTCTGGCTTTGTTATTGGTAACCTGCTTTGTCTGTTCATGGTTCAAGTCCATTCATGTCATCGTTAGATTCTGTTTATATCATCTTGTTTAAATTAAACTGCACTTGGGTTCTCACTTCAACTTGCCTCCAGTGGATCATTTACAGTAGTATGAATATAATCTAGACCTTCATTCATTCACCATGTTGTCATCATCATCTGACCTATCAGCGTCAGTTGTGTCGCTTCACTGCCATTCATAGATCATCTCCCGTGGCCTCATGGGATAGTAAAGTGTCCACTTGGGAAAGTATGTACACTTCAGAATCTTGCCAGAAGAAGTAGGTCATTCAGGAACTTTTTGCCTACTCTTTCATCAGTACTATTATAAGTAATTTGGACATAATTCGTGTCACATAGGTACTGTTTTTTTTTTTTTGTTTTTTTTTTGCCTACTATATAATAAGGAAGTATGCCATTTCAAATGCAGCCCCTATCTAGCTCGGTCTATGTGAGATTAGACACCCCAAGATTTAGTTCACAATGCGTTTGTTTGAGTGACCTGTTGAAATATTCTACACTCCATTAAACATCACAGCATCTGAAAGAGGTGCTGCATACGTGATGCTGTGAGGCAGATATCTAATGCCGGTCTGTCATTTACATCTGACAAAGCTGTGTTTGAGAAGTGGGAGATCTGACAATTTTTGTAACCCCTGCAACCTTGTGTTTGTATAAATTGAATAGTGGGCGATTGGACCAGAGGGGATGCAGCTGCTATCTGAACTGAATACCAATGTTTATTTAGAAGTCTGCCTGTACTCTGCAGGCAACCGCAGTGCTTCTCTTCTTTCTAAATGAACAGAGGACATGATAAAGTGAAGCAGTAGGAGGTGAAACTGTGGGTGGAAGAGGCCGACATTTAGCAGATATTTTAATTAAACTCAGAAAATAGCTCTTTTTAATTCTTTTTTTTTAAACATTATTTTGTAGTCAAGATCAGTTCATTCAAAACCATCAGCTGTATTCACAAAATATCTTAAAGCAGCACTAGGTAACTTTTCAACCTTCATAATATATTTTTTAAGACTCTTGTGATGATAAATCAACTTACAATAGGTTGAATGACACGTCTGCCATAGCCTGATGGGGTCTGTATCGTTTTTAATCTTACTTTTAAACTTCGGGTTTCGGGTAGTAACCCGAGAAAAAGAAAAGAACTACAAAATTCGACTGCTTTACGGCATATACGTCACTTCCACCAACACACACACTTCCTTACATTCGGACGTGCGAGCCCAACTTTGTTCGTTGGATAATATAGTCATGTCCGAAGCAGCAGAGACAATTAAGAAAGAAAAGGTTTTGTTGGAGGAAAGCAATAAGAGGAAATGAAAAAATGATGGGATTAAAGGCAGGACGAGGATCAAAATGTGACCAGGGTTTGCTCGTCGGCGTGAGCTGAAGGAGGCGTGCCCGACCGATGCTGTCATGCTTGTTACGGTGATTACCTACCACTCACACATTGAACTGAAGTATCATATAGATTCTGTAAAACGGTAACCAATAGACTACTAAAATGACGCTGGCTTGTAAACGTGAGCATCGTGATTATTTGGCGTTTGAAAAAAATAAAACCCATGAAATTATATTCATATGACATGCTGAAACATATGCCACTGACTGTAACGTTACCTGGGATGAAGACATTTCACACGCGCCACCAGAAGAACTGTTCAGGGTAACTGTTAGTGCTGCACCGACCCGCGGGACGCTTTTATGAAGTTATTTGGCCCGCCCCGCACCACTGTATATATTTTTACAACACGCCGCGCACCCGCGACCATTAAATAGACATACGGGGTCCGCGGGTTATGAGACGAACCGCGCATCACTAGTTCAGGGCTATCAGGGTTGTCATGTCAACAAATGCCCGCGCGATGGCATCCCCTGTTGTAGGATGACTGAGCTTACGACAGTAGTTGAGGACATTATTTTTTCCAAACTGTAGGGGGACCCCGAGAGCAAAAGTAGCCAAGTGGGGCTTTAAAGCTTAAAGTAGCTACTAACTTGCCAATTTAGGAGAAACTCTTAAAAATAATGGGCGTCTCAGTCATAAGAGTATTTCACAAAGGATTTTAGCACTAAAACTAGCTCCTAAATCTATGAAACGCTAAGAGTCCTAATGGGTCCTGCACACTGCTATTTTTCAAAATCCTTTGCGAATGTTGCTTGTCAGACTGTACGAGCATGATCACCGCTGTAAGCCATGTCACACTGAAAGATCTCAGTTCGATAGTCAAGGTGTGCTAAAAACAGACGCACGCAAGAAAACTCACCCAGAGTTTTATATCATCAATTAATGACGCGTTCGGTGACAGTGAGCTGCATTACACGCGGGACTGAACACCTTAATAAGTTGATTTAACTCAATTGATTTGAGTAAACTCGTTCCCTCAATTCAATTGAGTAATGGTGCTCCCAAAACTTGTATATTTAAGTTCACTTAACTTGGTGCTCACGTTCACTGTACTTAAATTGCTTAGTTCACCAAACTGGATACACACCATGCTGGGTACAACCAATCAAAACTTCCCCATGTATCCCAACATGCATTGCGGCATGAATAAATTATGCATCAAATTTGTGACTAATTTTCTTCGATTTTTACTATTTTCTTTTACTTTTGCTGTTTTCTAGTAATGTTTTTGTAGCTTGTTTTATGTTCAGAGTTGATCTGTTATATTGGAATATATCTTTATTTTAAGTTTTGATTGTCACCATTCTAGAGATTGATACACGGATTCTTGGTGTCTAACTAATGCCATAGATTTAAACATTTCATGCACATAAAAATAAATAAATAAATAAGTTCAATTACCATAACAGTGAAGGATCTCATGGTTATTATTATTAATTCTTCAAAACTATTAATAACCGCTTTGACCACCAGAGCATTAGACTCTGTATGAGATCATGGATTCTGTCATTACATGATGATGTTATTATCATCAATTAATAAACAGCATCTTAATTTGAAGTTGATTCATTTAAATTAAAATTTAAATTCAATTGCTATACTTCAGACATAATAATCAACAACCAAGCTTATATACAAACATTCAAATTGTGCAAAAGGTAGTTTTCCCCCAAAATTTTGAGAGATTTATTTAAAAATACATACATAATTTAGCAAAATGCTCCTCTAGATTTATTTTTTTAATGAACTATGACTTGGGTAATCACAAGATGTTTTAAAGAACCCCAATGGTTCAAGTTTTTCAAGTTTTTAATGTTGTTTATATGTCTATGTGAAAATTTTAATATGCTTTAAGATAAACTATGTGCAATTTACAAGTTGAGTATTTGCTCCTTAAAACTCTAGTGAACTAAAAAATGCGGTTTTGTAATCGCTGGTGTTTCTGACATCACGAACTATATTGTAACCAATCCCGTCAATGTGCAGGCAGACTTTAGCATATCATTAACTATTCTCTGAAGCAGGGGAGTCTCAAGAGAAGCCAGGTTAACCCAGTATATTTTCCTGTTGATATGAAAAATCGGTTACATTTAGCAATATAGCGTGTGAATTATGTATATGATGTATATTACGATGTTATGATAAAGTATATGCCGTTTTCCACAGACATTCTATGTTATTTAAAGCATTTCTACGGATGCACATTTTTAGAAGGCAAAATGAGATGACGAAAGGGAACATGAACGGTAACATTAGCAACACATTAAAAGGCTAATCATATTAATTACTGTTATGTGTCCGACGTAGAGAGTGATACATGTAGTACCATTCCTGTACATTGACTGTTTGACTGAATGGAGGGCTCATTTGCATATTGATGGATCCAAATGAAGCAAGGGTGTAAAGTTAAATTCAAGCTATTTAAAAGCATGAACAAAGGAATTTCACAGAAACAAAACTTTTTTTTTTTTTAAATATGTAATTTTGGTGATCAAAGATAAGTTTTAAGAGGAACTTTAACATACCTGCTGGTGATCATTCCAGTTTATTTTGTGCTATAACTAGTAGTAAAGAAGGAGATCACTGGCGCTCTGCGGAAACTACAGCGATCAGTCACGTGACACTAAAGAATGTTAAAAGGGCATTTATTGTTTCATGAGACATTTCATGAGACATGAGACAGAATTTGAAATCTGAGACTCTGAGATGCTTTTCCACTGTTGGGTCAAACGTTAAGGAAGGGTTACAGTTATACTTCCACTACAGGTTGATTAGGCAGGGCACAATTACAAACTGTTATCGCCCCGGAATTCTCAGCACAGTTGGATAACTGTGAACCGTTGCTGGTAGAATACGTGTAGTGACGTCTTCACTCAGAATTGGTTACTTGTCTGTTGCCTGGCGACCTGTTTCTCTTTAACTGGCTAAGCGCACAATTTGAGCTAATATTAGAAATATCTGACCATCCTCCATTATGTGGTCATTTTTTCACATCTCATAATGTCTGTAAACTCTTGTGTTACCAAGGCAAAGTCTGACACATTTGTATTACATTCCAAAGAGCTCTGTTATCATTCCCATTGTTGAAAATGAGTAAAAATACTGGCTTTAGAAAATGTACCGACTTGGCTGGATCAGCACGAAATGGAACGGTTAAGTAACGAGAATAGTTTGGCCCGATGGTGGAAAAGCAGCTTTTGTTTATTATCAAAAGTAACAAAGCTCATAGCGCATTGCAATTTTGGATAAGAAGCACGCTAAAAATTGGTCATTGAACCTTTAAATACTCAGCATGTTTTGTGGCTTTCGTTGTATGAACTGTCTGCGGCACATGACATTGGTTTAACATGTTTTGCAGCAACATGAGGGTGAGTAAAATATTTTCATTTTTGCAAAAATGGTTCATTCCAGGACCAGAGAGGCAGTAGAAAAACACACAACTATCAAAGAACTCCTACGTCTTGCTGAAAAAAAGACTAATTATGTTATTATGACAGGCAAGTGTAGATTGTAAAAAACCTGAGCGGGGGAAAATCTGATGGAAACAGTGGGCAATGGAAGAAAGAGCTTAATTTATTCCAATTCTAACTGGGATTACGCTCTGAGTAGTTGGACATGTCTATCATCAGCTCATTATGGGGTCTAAGCTGGTAGGTAAGCAGCAGGGAGGTTGATTTGAGAGCACCTGCCCACCTTTATGTTGCCAATTTCACAGGAGATTGGAAAGCTTGATCTAAAGGAGCGCTTTTAAAATAAAAGCCTTGCTCTGCATTTCCTGTGAAATAGAGCATGCATATGCCTATAGGCATGCTTAGGTATGACAGGCACAGCACAATGTAATGTAATGTTAAACCAGCAGATTGCTTTTGAAATGGGCCAGTCTGAGTAGCCAGTTAAAGGATTAGATATCTTTGAAATGAAATTTAGTGCATATGACTTTCTTCTTTCTGATGAACACAATTGTAGTTATATTAATACATATCCTGATGTTTCCAAGCTTTATAAAGGCAGTGAACTCACAGTTTAAAACTCAAAAAAGTCCATCCATCCATCCATCCATCCATCCATCCATCCATCCATCCATCCATCCATCCATCCATCCATCCATCCATCCATCCATCCATCCATCCATCCATCCATCCATCCATCCATCCATCCATCCATCCATCCATCCATCCATCCATCCATCCATCCATCCATATTGTTTCTCACGCATGGCTTTTGTTTCTCACACAAAAGCCATGCGTTTGTGTAAAAAAAACTTTATAAAGTAAAATATCTACCTTCCGCCGGACTTTCTTTATAAAGTTTTAAATATGGATATTGTTCTCACACAAATCCATCTGGAGCTGTGTACATTTATGATGGAAGGATGCATTTTTTGAGCTTCAAACTCAATGATTATGATTATGTTAATCGGATTATGTTCATTAGAAAAAAGAAAGTCATATAGACCTATGAAGGTTTGAGGGTTAGTAAATCATGGAGTAATCTTCATTTTAAAGTGAACTAATCCTTTAAAGCTGCAGTCCGGTTAAAAATGATCCAAAATAAATTTCTGAACAAGTATATAACCAGCCAGTGTTCAAAACGATTTCCTTACCTTAGCTCGATTCACAACAGTAAGCTTGTAATAATAATGTGTGAATTTGAGTGGTACTGGTGGCTTTCGGTAAGAAATATGAGCTTCCACCATTCGTCTTTGCGCCATTAGGTCACGTCTGTATATATAAAAGAGTTCAGACTAGTAGGCTATATCGCATGTGTGGATGCTGCTGGTGGTGGATCATTTGTGTCGTCTTATTACAGCAGCTCGAATGTAAATAAACTTGTCGTTTGGATGATAGAAAGTTCAAAACGACAATCATTGTTGACAACTTGTGCATTGAACCCACATACACCTCAAAACATTAGATTCTTCCGCACTGAGGAGCTGTGCCAGTTCACAACCCACCTTAAAAAAAGATAACTCGCAAATATCTGCAATTTCAAACAGAGATGTCGACAATAAATTAAAACTTACGGAGTGCAGCTTTAAAGCTAGAGTGACCAAAATGCGGGACAATCTCGGAACTGGGAGCTTTGTTCCACATCCCGCAAGACAATTTCCTACATTTAGTGTCTGTATTATTTTATTTCTTCCCTGAAATTACCATACCGCAATAAGAAATAATGTTGCGACTGGCATTTATATATCTGTTTGCGCAGCTGTCATGTTGTAGCTAGAGTGGGAAAATAATCAACCGATGCATTGGTAGAGAGGGATTTTTCTACTGACCGACTGCATGGATAAAGCATGGGAACCATGTGGACCTCATCAAGAGTCATTAAATATACATCAGCCAGGACAACATAAACTTATAGTTCAAGATGTACCATACTTAATCTGGTAAAATGCATTTAAAGTTTGCACAATCTAATAAATGAAAACATTAGGAACATTTATTTTAATGTAAAATGTGATTTTCAACTCAGTTCATTATATTTAGACTGAATAGACCCAGTAGAAGTAAATTACATTGTACCACTCAAACCTGGGCAAACTAAGAGATGTTCACAGAGCTGGTCAAAATGAACAAAGTTTACTTATGATTTAAAACATTATTATCCATTGGGGTGGCATATAGGCTTTCCAACTAATGTAAATCACTATTTTAATAGTTCATTTATCTCACACACACGTGTCCTACAAAATCACATCTACTGTCCCGCATCAGTATTGAAAACAGTTTTTTGTGGCAATCTATATTTTTAAGAATTCTTTGATGAATAGAAAGTTTTAAAAAAAGCATTAATTTGAAATAGAATTCAAAAATTGAAATAGAGGAATTTACTGTCACTTTTGATCAATTTCAAGCATCCTTACTGAATAAAATCATTAATCACTGACAGTGTACTTCCCATATAACATGCTCACACTTTCTTTGTCTTTGTGATTGATGTATTTCTGATTGAAACAGAATTGTAGGGTGATTTGATTTTACCCATCGAGAACTGATTGGATTGTGAGAAGTGGACGCTACAAACCAGAATTGAGGGGCTGAAAAAGTCTTCTTGATGTCATCCATGAAAAAAAAAAAAGAGTTGTTGTTGTAGAGGCTGAAGCAATTACATTGAAAGATTGTGAAGATTTTATTTTTTTTTTTTTTAACCAACAAATTGCGCAAAATGAGACTAAAGGTAGGATAGGGTCAGTTTTGACTTCATGTTGATTATCAATGAAAATCTGCAAAGGCAAGAAAAGAAAAGCAATATTGAGAAAGGATGATAAATCATTGTTTGTTTTCTGGGCCTTTCATCCCCTGAGGTGTTTGTCTCCTGGTGTATGCCGTGTGTATTGCCGCCGCTGTGCTGATGCCCTAGTTTCCTGTAATTATGTAATCTAACTTGACTGGCTTGCGGAGCTACCTTTTCATTAAACATGATTTAACACAATTTGTGGTGTCATCCAGCAAAGGTTTTTCTGGAGGGAGTATCATCTTTGCGGTTAAGCCCTTGAGACTACTCTTATCTGCATTGTGTGTTCAGATGCAGTTAGCTTTTTCACACAGATATAAATGTCTATTCATGTCTGTTCAGGCAGCACAGCCTTGCCTGTCAAAAGCAGGTTAGATGATAGCTCTGCTTTAATCCAGCAACAGACACTCAGCTGCAATCCTATATTGCTTGTGACACTGAACACAATGTTAAATTCATCATAAATAATGTAAATGGTCTATTATGTTGATATCTAATTCATATGTGTGCTCAGGAGATTCAAATGAAGACTAAAAGAAAAGACTATCACAACTTCCATTTCCTGTCGACTTTAACCTTCCCTTTTATGTACAAAAATCTCAGATGGCCCCAGATTATCGTTGTGCAACATTCACTGCACTTTAAAACATCCCACTCTTACTTGTTCTAAACAAACTGAGTATCATTAGAAAGATTTAAGACTCCAGCTTCGATATTAGACCACTGTTTATGATAAAACTGGTTGCGGCGACATTCATTTCTTAATTTATGTCTGGAGTGCAAATTTATCTATCTGTAATTTTGTTTTATATTTTGAATAGAATATCAACACATAAATGAATTCAGTCAAATCTGCTCCGATTTGTGTTCACATAGCTTCACTGAAAAGCATATGTTAGGTCTCTTATTCCAATAGTGCACATATTTGGATAATATTGATTTATTCTCACGTTTGCAAATTATTATACAGCAAGATCTGTCTCTCCGGTTCATGTGTTTCTAGCCTGGATGCCAACCGAATTAAGCCCCGCCCACAATTTTTTTAGGTCGGGCAGTTCGTTCTGGCCTTGCTCCATAGAGGAGTAATAGAGTAAAGTAACAGAAACTGTTCAGACCAATGAGATCATCAGGGCGGGTTTTAGAAAATAACGGACAGATGATCAACAGTGACGTAATTATGCACGTCATCAAAGGGGCTTGGATTATATTTTTTCGAATCCTAAACGGAGAGCTTGTTTGTATATGCATTCACCTTCACAATTTCTCTCAAAAAAAATGATGATCATGTTGGGTAAGTACTCTGTGTATCATTAAATTATTTAATTATTTTACAACACCGGCAAAGATCGTGTATTCCAGCCTGATTCCAGCGCCGCGTGCAGACAGGGTTGCTAAATTTTTACAACAAAACCCGCCAACTACTAGCCCTAAACAATAGCTTCTCGGGGGGTTCTCCAGGGGAAAAATGACGTTTGGGGGGTTAAATGTGTGTTATTTTGGCAAGGTTGCCTGCTAAAATTTGCACTCATGGGTATATCACATAATAGTCGCTTCAACCCGCGGACATAGAAAACAACCCGCGGGGAAAAAAACGCGGACTTGGCAACACAGTGCAGTGTTGCCATTTGACAATGCGTCGCTTCGTTGCTCTGATTGGTTGTAGGTCTATCCAATTGATGTCTTTCCTGGTTCGGTTGAAACACGCCCCATAATCACAGCCCAATGGAGCAGTTTCAAACTCATATTCTGACTAGAATTGAGTATGACCACGTCAGGCTAATGCGTTTCTTTAGTTATGACTCATCAAACTCTTATTCGATGAACAGCTTCAATCATCAGACGTAACCATATTTCCTGCCCTTCTGCATGACGCTATCCTGTAAAGTTTCTCGTTCTAATCTCAAACCCAAAAAAAACACTTCTGAACATGAAACAATAAACACATGATTACAATAGTATAATTGATTTGTACAATTCTGGGTATATTTATATGAATAATGAATGTTTACATTATACATGCTAAGCAGGTGTAGTGATTAGCTGCATATAAAATGCTAAATATAACATATTTCAACATCATTACATGACTGAAATCCACATTAGATCGCAAAGTTAATGTTCTGTAAAATACAACAGTGATTCTAACTAACACTTTTGAGTTAACTTTACTTAATGTCTTAACTTAATTGTGAAAATCTAGTAATCTGTACTATTCACATAATATGATTTGTTTACTCAGAAAACCCAAGTTAAGATTAATTGATTATTTCGAGTGTAATTTTGTGAAGTAAAATAAATAAAATAGAATAAAATAAAACCTCACCATTATGGTGATCACTTTTCCCTTTAAATGGGCACTTAAAATGTTAATATTATTGTAATTTTCTTCCTATTGATGCAGTGATGCAACATGAATTCACAGTTGTTTGGTTTCAAAAGAAGTTAAGTAATAAATAGGTTGCTTTTAAAAGTTGAATAATAATTCATAAGTGCATATAATGAGTGCATAATAAGTTGAATAATAAGTGCATATAATGCAAATAACACAATCATACACTGTAAAAATTGAAAATTGAAAATGTACTGGTAATGTTTTTTTTTTTGTCAGTACATTATCCAGTAATTTTACCTACATTTCCATTGACCCTTAAAACACAAACTAATGCGATGTGTAATTCAAAATACAGGTAAAACATCTGTAAAAAAAACAATATGGAAAATTCCTTCATATTTATACAGTATATTGTGCCCTTTTTTACTGACTTTTTTTAATTTACTTTTTTAGTGTATAGTGAATCAAAAGTTATCCAGGGACAATGCCATGATGTATTGTGTGTGTGTCATAGGTGTGTATGTGTGCCCACTGCAAGCCTCTACGAGTTCGGCTGTTTTCGGAATTGGTACAGAATATCTGTATTTTATGAATATGATAAAACTAAAGACTCTTCAGAGATATGAAGGATACAATAATACAGATTGGATGTGTGTTGCGTAGCCTTCAAGAGAATATTTCCTGTCAAAATGAAAATGATCTCATTATTTAGGCTACTCTCCCTCATGTTGTTCCAAATCCATTTTCTGGATTTTTTAAATAACAGATATTGGCCTGATTAGCACAAAGGCTTCACTCCATCTTATGTCGGCCAAATAAATTAGTTCAATCTCATCAAATGGAACCAAAACAGCTTGAAATAATCATTTGGCCCCCGAAGCTCTGTTTTCATCATTGAAGGGCCCTGATCTCCAGCCTCTGGCATTCAACAGGCCCCCCGAGTGCCCTTCTGAATGTCTGAAGAACTTTACAGATTTTTTGTCCATGATTGTGTAATGTTGAGTAATGTCTGAGTGGAAAGAATTCACTCTATCAGTAACTCAGAGGTCATCGCCAACCATCAGGAAGAAGAACCGGGGTTAGAAGAGAGCATGTTGACGGAGGTCTCTTCATGCCAAACCCTGACACATGAGAAAGAGCAGGGTGCTGAAAAACGCAGATCTGTTTCTGAAAGATCACACAAGTGTTCTCGAGTACCAAAACAGATGCTGCCGTCCATGAAAATGGAAGAATAAATAGAATGAGAAGCAAAAATGAGAAGTGAAACATTCTTTTGACAGGAATGCACAAGAAAAAAAGAAATGAAAGAAAGTGAAAAGTGAAAGTGACGTGAAGGATAAGTATGGTAACCCATACTAGGAATTTGCCATCCAAGTTAGTGCACACTCTCAGAAAAAAAAGGTACATTGAATATTGGTACATACAAAAGTGAAAAGGTACATCTTTACCTAACTCACCCCTAAATGGTACATATGAGTGCCTTTTCGGTTTTGTACCTTAGGGTACCGCCCCAGTGACAGCAATGTACCTTTTTTTCTGACAGTGGCAAGTTAAGAGGGGTGAATAGTGTACACACACACTGCACACCGTGGACACACACAACTGGAGCAGTGGGCAACCATTTTGCTGTGGTGCCTGGGGAACGAATTGGGATTAGATGCCTTGCTCAAGGGCACCTTAGTAATTTCCTGCCGGTATTTTGTAAAAGTTGCAGTGAGAAGCCTTGAATCGCCACACCACCTGCAAATCAGGTTTAAAATCTTCAGATGCCTTACCAGTCTGATTCTATAACCATTAGGTCATGACTGCCCAGAAATAGTAGATTGTTCCGCTTTTATCCAATGCAGCTTAATAGTACAATACAATGCACCATAATTTACCATATAATGTATTGTTCACAGTAAAAAAAATATTTGTAAAAAAGTTACCTGGTTGCTTTACAATTTTGAGTTCATTGAAATTAAAAATTTGAGTTAATTCATTGAAAGTTTTTGAGAATTGACAACCTTTATTCAAATATTATTCAAATATTTTGTAATCATATTGGGTGTGTTTTATTTGTGATGACGCAGTGAAACATGACAAATTGTGCTATTTTCATTTTTATGTGGTCCAGATACAATAATATTTTGAGTTTCTACACTGTAAAAAATTATTTAGAAAAAAAAGTTACCTGGTTGCCTTAAAATTGTGAGTTCATTGAAATTTAAAATTTTAGTTAATGCAATGACATTTTTTTGAGATTTGACAACCTTTATTAAAATATTATTAAAAGATTTTATAAGCACATTGAGTAATTGTGTGTGTTTTATTTCTGATGACGCAGTGAAACATGCCAAATAGTGCTATTTTCATGATTTATCAATTTTTTTATGTGGTTTAGATACAATAATATTGAGTTTCTATTTATTAAACAAATTTCCTTCATTGTATCAACTTACATTTTTAATTTTAATAAACTCAAAATTAAGGCAACCAGATTGACCAACAAAACAGTTGTGTTCACTTGCATTAAGGTTTTCGTCTTTTCATTTGTTCATTTGTGATCACACTTTGCATGAGTTGTTAATCGCATACTACGTTATTTAAACAGCAGACAGTTCTTGACTTACACAGACTTAAACAGACTTAATTCCTGCACACAAAAGAATAATATTCATCTATTGTTGCTACTTTATGAACACAAATGACACTTAAGCTGACATGAAAATTGTGCCGCTCTCCGTCAGAAATCTCCGGTTCGTTCCCATGGGCCATTCTGTAAAGCGTTAGCAACAGTAACCAAGACCTTAAAAGGTGCAAAGTTTTGCTGTAACGACAATGGAACTGCAGCAGACAAGCACAAATCTAGTAGAATTTTTTTAAAGGTTACAATTAGATTTTCAACCCTAGATTTCCAGCTGTAATCTGTTAAGTGTCCGGCCAGTAATTATCCATGACAGAGGTAATTTAAGCATTGTCATGTACTCGCTGTAAGCATCCTCATCAATATCATCTTCATAAATAACCACAGAGTAATTGAAGGGGGCAATCTTATTCTTAACCAGCACGCAGCCACCCTCAAAGTGCATTACTATCCATCAGCATAATTAAGATGACAGACAGGGCTGCCGCGTTAGCTTCCCGTCTCTGAGCGGTTGTGACAGGGGGTTTATTTCATGTCAGTAAATTCAGAAGCATTACAGTAATCTGGCTATAGATTTCATTCGTTTTGAATAATAGCGTTAATGACTTGGAACAGAATGTTTAATCCACTTATGACGACACAGGCTGATAGATGATTCTGCCTGATGAGCTGACTTGAAGGAAATCGCTGAGCAGGCTGAGGAGCTTTTAAATGCCGTTTTCTCAATAAAACCTCTCAATCATTCACACTCAGACATTCATTAATGCAACAACTATTATAAAACATGTTTGGTGTCATTTGAGATCCTGGAAAGCATATGATGATTTGCAAATAACCTATGTCTTTAAAGGTATGGTTCACCCAAAATGAAAATGTGATATTTATCTGCTTACCCCCAGGCCATCCAAGATATAGGTGACTTTGTTTTTCTTCAGTAGAACACAAATACAGATTTTAAACTCCAACCGTTGCAATCTGTCAGTCGTATAATGCATGCGAATAGTAACACATGAGAGTAAAAAAAAAAACATGCACATTCAAATCCATATTAAACCCTGCAGCTCGAGACGACACTTTGATGTCTTAAAGGGTTAGTTCACCCAAAAATGAAAATTCTCTCATGAATGACTTGCCCTAATGTCGTTCGACACCTGTAAGACAACAAAGAAGAACACAAATGAAGATATATTTATTGAGATCCGATAGCTCAGACAGGCCTTCATTGACACCAATGTCATTTCCTTTCTCAAGACCCATAAAGGCACTAAAGACGTCGATACAAAGCCCATCTCACTACAGTGGCTCTACAATCATTTTATGAAGCGACGAGAATAGTTTTTGTGCGCCAAAAAACTAAACAACGACTTATATATGGGCCGAATTCAAAACAATGTTTCGTACGATTATGAATCAGCATATAGATTCATGATTCGGATCATGAGTCAATACGCTGATTCATAACATTGTTTTGAATATGGTCCTTTTTTTGTGCACAAAAACTATTCTCGTCACTTCATAAAATGATTGTAGAGCCAGTGTAGTGAGATGGGCTTTGTATCGACGTCTTTAGTGCCTTTTATGATAGAGGAAATGACATTGGTGTCAATGAAGGCCTGTCTGAGCCATCGGTTGTCAACAAGATGAACGGAGGTCTTACGACATTAGGGTAAGTAATTATTGAGAGAATTTTCATTTTTGGGTGAACTAACGCTTTAACACATCGTAAGACATTAGACTGCAATGGTTGGAGCTAAAAATCTAATTTTGTATTCTACTGAAGAAACAAAGTCACATATTTTGACATAGATGATAAAAGTTTTACCTTTAATCGTACCCAGCATGAATAGAATAGTTGAACATGATAGAACAGCACTTCCACATCCTGTGGCTCTACAATAATTTTATGAAGCGAAGAGAATAGTTTTTGTGCGTAAAAAAAATACTATGCTGTTCTACTAGACTGTGATTCATGAATCAGCTGAAAAAAGCGAACTCTCCTGGTTTTAAATTAGTATTAAAATCATTATCTGAATGCAACCTTTCCATTACTTATGAAAGGGATCATCGAGTGGTCCAGCGGGCCGTATTTAAGACACTGTCACACAATGGAATGCATGGGATTGTGGGATATCAAAGACAGTGAAGGATACATCTATGCTGCCTTCAAAAATAAATCAGATGAAGGTATCTCAGGAGACAGGAAGTGAAACACAGGATTCGGACGTGCATTTCAAGCTTTTGGAAGCAGCCACTTGTTTTGTTCCCAAATGGTGCATTGTATTTTTTAACGCATCATCTGAGTTAATAATTCAATGACTCATGCAAGTCACTTGTTTTCAGTGACTCACATGTAAATCACTTGTCCCCACCTACTGGTGGATCAGTGTAACTTTCATAAAGAGTTGAAATCGAGGACCAGAACGGTTGTATTTAAAAGGACAATGTCCTTATGACCTTGTCAGCATTTATTTTGTTACAGTGACCATTGTATGTTATCCCTTGCATTCAGGTTTGGAAAGACAATATTTGCATCTATGAGGGAAATATAAAATGTTCAATGTTCACAAAACATAACATGCTACAGCTGTTTGCCAAACTTTATGTTTGTGTATATTTGTGCATTCTAATCACACAAGCCTTTATGAGGAAAGAAGCCTGAGGCTTTATTAATGCAGGTTGACACCTCTTTCAAACATCAGATCTCAGTACAGCTGCTAAACACACACACTGTGTTGTCGGCCATTGTCCAGGGCAGGAATTAATTGCCTCAGCGCATGGAGTGAGCTTGGAATAATCATACAATGTGCTCAGCTTGAGTGAACTGTGCAGGTTCTCGTTGGAGCTTGCTCAGCACTCCATGCTCCTAATTACACTGATCAGGTTTCACTCACCTCCGTATCTGATAATTGTGCTGAGAGAGGGAGATATGGATGCCAAAATGGAAGAAAGAAAAATGTAATGCAGAGATATTAACTTACACCATATTAATTTTAGATGTGTACGTGACATTACACTTTTTGTTTTTAAATGATTAATTTGAATTATTCATCATATTAACATTTTGACAGGATATTATTTGTACACATTTGAAGATTATTAAACTTTAAAAAAAAAATAAAAAAAAAACACTGCTTAAAGGGATAGTTTACCCAAAAATGAAAATTATCCCATGATTTACTCACCCTCAAGGCATCCTAGGTGTATATGAATTTCTTCTTTCAGATTAATAAAATTGAAGTTATGTAAAAAAAAAAATGTCTTGGATCTTCCAAGCTTTATAATGGCAGTGAATGGATTATTCATTTTTTGAAGTCCATAAAAGTGCATCTATTCATCGTGTAACTGCTCCACACGGCCCCGGAGGGTTAATAAAGGGCTTTTGAAGTGAAGGGGTGCGTTTGTGAAAGAAAGATATCCATATTTAAAACTTTATTACATTGCAAGCTTTTATGCCTCTCGTGGATCAACCCGATCACACATAAATGCGTATAAATAGTATGAGTGTGCAATGTCGTGGAATGTATATGCCAAAACTCATTTTGCCGTGCATATGATACGCTGTTTTTCGCGTGCATATGATACGCACTTTATGGCGTATATAAGACACGCTCTTGGGTAGGTTTAGGGTAGTGGAGTGGGGGGTTCGTATGTATAATTTATGTATACATAAAGTGCGTATATGGACGCAAAAAACAGCGTATCATATGCACGCCAAAATGAGTTTTGGCGTATACATTCAACGACATTGCACACTCGTACTATTTATACACATTTTTCGTGAGATCCGGCTGCGTGGATAGTGCTGGTCAACAAACGTTACTCTTTCGCTGTAAATCAGTGCGTACGGCAATCTGACAGAAGTTAGTTATTTTAGTCTATAAAGTTTTCAAGATGGATTTTTTTAACTCAAATCTGCCACTTTGCTTTAGAAGGCCTTTATTAACCCCACGGAGACGTGTGGAGCAGTTATATGATGAATAGATGCACTTGTATTGACTTCAAAAATGCATAAGCCGATCACTGCCATTATAAAGCTTGGAAGAGCCAAGACATTTATTCATAACTGTATTCATCTCTAAAGAAAGTCATTTACACCTAGGATGGCTTGAGGGTGAGTGAATCATGGGCTAATTTTTGGGTGAACCCTTTAAGCTAGTTTTCTGGTAGGATGGTAAAATTAACCTGATGGCTGTTTGAGAGCAGTTTTGGGCACTTGATAAACTGAATTTCATCTGGTCAGGCCGATAAGTCATAACATTATGACCACCTTCCTAATATTGTGTTGGTCCCCCTTTTGTTGCCAAAACAGCCCTGACCCCTCGAGGCATTGACTCCACTAGACTCCTGAAGGTGTGCTGTGGTATGTGGCACCAAGATGTTAGCAGCAGAGATCTGGGGAATTTGGAGGCCAAGTCAACACCTCAAACATGTTGTTGTGCTCCTAAAAGCATCCCCGAGCCATTTTTGCTTTGTGGCAGGAAGCATTATCCTGCTGAAAGAGGCCACAACCACCAGTGAATACTGTCTCCAAGGGGTGCACATGGTTTGCACCCCTGCTTAGGTAGGCGGTACATGTCAAAGTAACATCCAAAGTAACATGGCTTCTGTTGGCTTGCCTTCTTCCCATAGTGCATCTTGCATTTACATTTATGCATTTGGCAGACGCTTTTATCCAAAGCGGCGTACATTGCATTCAAGGTACACATTTTACATTATTGTCAGTTCTTGCTTTCCCTGGGAATCGAACCCATGCCCTTGGCGTTGCTAGTGCCACGCTCTACTGGTTGAGCTACAGGAAAGCCGAGTCTACAGGAAAGCCGAGGAAAGGTTGAGCTACAAAGAAATCTTGGTGCCATATGTTCCCCAGTTAAGCATCGCACCCGGCCATCCACGTGATGTAAAAAAAAAAACCAAGATTCATCACACCAAGCCACTTTCTTCCATTGTTCTGTGGTCCAGTTCTGATGCTCATCCTCT